>NW_027254656.1:40000-85189 GCF_044704955.1 Pristiophorus japonicus | reverse complement strand
CTCTCCCTCTCTCTCTCTCTCTCCCCTCTCTCAGTCTGTCACCTCTCTCTCTCTCTCTGTCCACAGGTCTGCCCCTGCACCAGGAGCCCCTGCACCAGGAGCCCCCGATGGCCAAGGAGGGGCCCCGGGAGCCAATCCCACCGGCCCCCCACCACCACCTCCAAACACCACCAGCAACAGGCGGCTGCAGCAGACCCAGGCCCAAGTGGAAGAGGTGAGAGAGGGAGAGGGGGAGAGGGTCATACGGTCGGTCAAAGGGGTCCGGGGATGGCCGAGAGGTGGAGAGGTTCAGGGAGGGAGTTCCAGAGCTTGGGGCCCCAGGCAACAGAAGGCACGGCCAGCGATGGTGGAGCGATTATAATCAGGGGTGGTCAGGAGGGCAGAATTAGAGGAGTGCAGACATCTCGGGGGGGGTTGTGGGGCTGGAGGGGGTTACAGAGATAGGGAGGGGTGTAGGAGCTGGAGGAGGTTACAGAGATAGGGAGGGGTGTAGGGGCTGGAGGAGGTTACAGAGATAGGGAGGGGTGTAGGGGGCTGGAGGAGGTTACAGAGATAGGGAGGGGTGTAGGGGCTGGAGGAGGTTACAGAGACAGGGAGGGGTGTAGGGGCTGGAGGAGGTTGCAGAGATAGGGAGGGGTGTAGAGCTGGAGGAGGTTACAGAGATAGGGAGGGGTGTAGGAGCTGGAGGAGGTTACAGAGATAGGGAGGGGTGTAGGGGCTGGAGGAGGTTACAGAGATAGGGAGGGGTGTAGGGGGCTGGAGGAGGTTACAGAGATAGGGAGGGGTGTAGGGGCTGGAGGAGGTTGCAGAGATAGGGAGGAGTGTAGGGGCTGGAGGAGGTTACAGAGACAGGGAGGGGTGTAGGGGCTGGAGGAGGTTGCAGAGATAGGGAGGGGTGTAGAGCTGGAGGAGGTTACAGAGATAGGGAGGGGTGTAGGGGCTGGAGGAGGTTACAGAGATAGGGAGGGGTGTAGGGGGCTGGAGGAGGTTACAGAGATAGGGAGGGGTGTAGGGGCTGGAGGAGGTTACAGAGATAGGGAGGGGTGTAGGGGCTGGAGGAGGTTACAGAGATAGGGAGGGGTGTAGGGGCTGGAGGAGGTTACAGAGATAGGGAGGGGTGTAGGGGCTGGAGGAGGTTACAGAGAGAGGGAGGGGTGTAGGGGCTGGAGGCGATTACAGAGATAGGGAGGGGTGTAAGGGCTGGAGGAGGTTATAGAGATGGGAGGGGTGTTGGTCTGGAGGAGGTTACAGAGATAGGGAGGGGTGTAGGGGCTGGAGGAGGTTACAGAGATAGGGAGGGGTGTAGGGGCTGGAGGAGGTTACAGAGATAGGGAGGGGTGTAGGGCTGGAGGAGGTTTCAGAGATAGGGAGGGGTGTATGGGCTGGAGGGGGTTACAGAGATAGGGAGGGGTGTAGGGGCTGGAGGAGATTACAGAGATAGGGAGGGGCGTAGCGGCTGGAGGAGATTACAGAGATAGGGAGGGGTGTATGGGCTGGAAGAGGTTGCAGAGATAGGGAGTAGTGTACGTCTGGAGGAGGTTACAGAGATAGGGAGGGGTGTAGGGGCTGGAGGAGGTGACAGAGATAGGGAGGGGTGTGGGGGCTGGAGGAGGTTACAGAGATAAGGAGGGGTGTTAGGGCTGGAGGGGGTTACAGAGATAGGGAGGGATGTAGGGGCTGGAGGAGCTTACAGAGATAGGGAGGGGTGTAGGGGCTGGAGGGGTTACAGAGATAGGGAGGGGTGTCGGGGCTGGAGGAGGTTACAGAGATAGGGAGGGGTGTAGGGGCTGGAGGAGGTTACAGAGATAGGGAGGGGTGTAGGGGCTGGAGGAGGTTACAGAGATAGGGAGTGGCGTAGGGGCTGGAGGGGCTTACAGAGATAGGGAGGGGTGTAGGAGCTGGAGGAGGTTACAGAGATAGGGAGTGGTGTACGTCTGGAGGAGGTTACAGAGATGGGAGGGGTGTTGGTCTGGAGGCGGTTACAGAGAGAGGGAGGGGTGTAGGGGCTGGAGGAGGTTACAGAGATAGGGAGGGGTGTAGGGGCTGGAGGAGGTTGCAGAGATAGGGAGGAGTGTAGGGGCTGGAGGAGGTTACAGAGATAGGGAGGGGTGTAGGGGCTGGAGGAGGTTGCAGAGATAGGGAGGGGTGTAGAGCTGGAGGAGGTTACAGAGATAGGGAGGGGTGTAGGAGCTGGAGGAGGTTACAGAGATAGGGAGGGGTGTAGGGGCTGGAGGAGGTTGCAGAGATAGGGAGGAGTGTAGGGGCTGGAGGAGGTTACAGAGAGAGGGAGGGTTGTAGGGGCTGGAGGCGATTACAGAGATAGGGAGGGGTGTAAGGGCTGGAGGAGGTTATAGAGATGGGAGGGGTGTTGGTCTGGAGGCGGTTACAGAGATATTGAGGGGTGTAGGGGCTGGAGGGGGTTACAGAGATAGGGAGGGGTGCAGGGGCTGGAGAAGGTTACAGAGATAGGGAGGGGTGTATGGGCTGGAGGAGGTTACAGAGATAGGGAGGGGTGTAGGGGCTGGAGGAGGTTACAGAGATAGGGAGGGGTGTAGGGGCTGGAGGAGGTTACAGAGATAGGGAGGGGTGTCGGGGCTGGAGGAGGTTACAGAGATAGGGAGGGGTGTAGGGGCTGGAGGAGGTTACAGAGATAGGGAGGGGTGTCGGGGCTGGAGGAGGTTACAGAGATAGCGAGGGGTGTAGGGGCTGGAGGAGGTTACAGAGATAGGGAGGGGTGTAGGGGCTGGAGGAGGTTACAGAGATAGGGAGGGGTGTAGGGGCTGGAGGAGGTTACAGAGATAGGGAGGGGTGTCGGGGCTGGAGGAGGTTACAGAGATAGGGAGGGGTGTGGGGGCTGGAGGAGGTTACAGAGATAGGGAGGGGAGTAGGGGCTGGAGGAGGTAACAAAGATAGGGAGGTGTGTAGGGCTGTAGGAGGTTCCAGAGATAGGGAGAGGTTTAGGGGCTGGAGGGGGTTACAGAGATAGGGAGGGGTGTAGGGGCTGGAGGAGGTTACAGAGATAGTGAGGGGTGTAGGGGCTGGAGGAGGTTACAGAGATAGGGAGGGGTGTAGGGGCTGGAGGAGGTTACAGAGATAGGGAGGTGTGTAGTGGCTGGAGGAGGTAACAAAGATAGGGAGGGGTGTAGGGGCTGGAGGAGGTTACAGAGATAGGGAGGGGAGTAGGGGCTGGAGGAGGTAACAAAGATAGGGAGGGGAGTAGGGCTAAAGGAATTTAGAGATAGGGAGGGGTGTAGGGGCTGGAGGAGGTAACAAAGATAGGGAGTGGTGTAGGGGCTGGAGGAGGTTACAGAGATAGGGAGGGGTGTAGGGGCTGGAGGAGGTTACAGAGATAGGGAGGGGTGTAGGGGGCTGGAGGGGGTTACAGAGATAGGGAGGGGTGTAGGGGCTGGAGGGGGTTACAGAGATAGGGAGGGGTGTAGGGGCTGGAGGAGGTTACTGAGATAGGGAGGTGTGTCGGGGCTGGAGGAGGTTACAGAGATACGGAGGGGTGTAGAGGCTGGAGGAGGTTACCGAGATAGGGAGGGGAGCAGGGGCTGGAGGAGGTTACTCAGATAGGGAGGAGTGTAGGTGTTGGAGGAGGTTACAGAGATAGGGAGGTGTGTAGGGCTGTAGGAGGTTCCAGAGAGAGGGAGGGGTTTAGGGGCTGGAGGGGGTTACAGAGATAGGGAGGGGTGTAGGGGCTGGAGGAGGTTACAGAGATAGGGAGGGGTGTCGGGGCTGTAGGAGGTTACAGAGATAGTGAGGGGTGTAGGAGCTGGAGGAGGTTTCATTGATCGAGAGGGGTGTATGGGCTCGAGGGGGTTACAGAGATAGTGAGGAGTCTTTGGTCTCGAGGGTTTTAGAGACGGGGATGAGTGTAGGGGCTGGAGGAGGTTATACAGTTAGGGAGGGGTGTAGGGGCTGGAGGAGGTTACAGAGATAGGGAGGGGTTTAGGGACTGGAGGAGGTTACAGAGATAGGGAGGGGTGTAGGGGCTGGAGGAGGTTACAGAGATAGGGAGGGGTGTAGGGGCTGGAGGAGGTTACAGTGATAGGGAGGGGTGTAGGGGCTGGAGGAGTTTACAGTGATAGGGAGGGGTGCAGTGACTGGAGGAGGTTACAGAGATAGGGAGGGGTGTAGGGGCTGGAGGAGCTAACAAAGATAGGGAGGGGTGTAGGGGCTGGAGGAGGTTACAGAGATAGGGAGGGGTGTAGGGGCTGGAGGAGGTTACAGAGATAGGGAGGGGTGTAGGGACTGGAGGAGGTTACAGAGATAGGGAGGGGTGTAGGGACTGGAGGAGGTTACAGAGATAGGGAGGGGTGTAGGGACTGGAGGAGGTTACAGAGATAGGGAGGGGAGTAGGGCTGGAGGGGTTACAGAGATAGGGAGGGGTGTCGGGGCTGGAGGAGATTATCAAGATAGGGAGGGTGTCGGGGCTGGAGGAGGTTACAGAGATAGGGAGGGGTTTAGGGACTGGAGGAGGTTACAGAGATAGGGAGGGGTTGAGGGACTGGAGGAGGTTACAGAGATAGGGAGGGGTGTAGAGACTGGAGGAGGTTACAGAGATAGGGAGGAGTGTAGGGGCTGGAGGAGGTTACAGAGATAGGGAGGGGTGTAGAGACTGGAGGAGGTTACAGAGATAGGGAGGGGTGTCGGGGCTGGAGGAGGTTACAGAGATAGGGAGGGGTGTCGGGGCTGGAGGAGGTTACAGAGATAGGGAGGGGTGTCGGGGCTGGAGGAGGTTACAGAGATAGGGAGGGGTGTAGGGACTGGAGGAGTTAACAAAGATAGGGAGGGGTGTAGGGGCTGGAGGAGGTTACAGAGATAGGGAGGTGTGTAGGGGCTGGAGGGGGTTACAGAGATAGGGAGGGGTGTAGGGGCTGGAGGGGGTTACAGAAATAGGGAGGGGTGTAGGGGCTGGAGGGGTTACAGAGATAGGGAGGGGCGTAGCGGCTGGAGGAGGTTACAGAGATAGGGAGGGGTGTCGGGGCTGGAGGAGGTTACAGAGATAGGGAGGGGTATAGGGGGCTGGAGGAGGTTACAGAGATAGGGAGGGGTGTCGGGGCTGGAGGAGGTTACAGAGATAGGGAGGGGTGTCAGGGCTGGAGAAGGTTACAGAAATAGGGAGGGGTGTAGGGGGCTGGAGGAGCTTACAGAGATAGGGAGGGGTGTAGGGGCTGGAGGAGGTTACAGAGATAGGGAGGGGTGTAGGGGCTGGAGGAGGTTACAGAGATAGGGAGCGTGTGTAGGTCTGGAGGCGGTTACAGAGATAGGGAGGGGTGTCGGGGCTGGAGGAGGTTACAGAGATAGGGAGGGGTGTAGGGGCTGGAGGAGGTTGCAGAGATAGGGAGGAGTGTAGGGGCTGGAGGAGGTTACAGAGATAGGGAGGGGTGTTGGGGCTGGAGGAGGTTACAGAGATAGGGAGGGATGTAGGGGCTGGAGGAGCTTACAGAGATAGGGAGGGGTGTAGGGGCTGGAGGAGGTTACAGAGATAGGGAGCGTGTGTAGGTCTGGAGGCGGTTACAGAGATAGGGAGGGGTGTCGGGGCTGGAGGAGGTTACAGAGATAGGGAGGGGTGGAGGGGCTGGAGGGGGTTACAGAGATATTGAGGGTTGTAGGGCTGGAGGAGATTACAGAGATAGGGAGAGGTGTAGGGGCTGGAGGAGGTTACAGAGATAGGGAGGGGTGTAGGGGCTGGAGGAGGTTGCAGAGATAGGGAGGAGTGTAGGGGCTGGAGGAGGTTGCAGAGATAGGGAGGAGTGTAGGGGCTGGAGGAGGTTACAGAGATAGGGAGGGGTGGAGGGCCTGGAGGAGGTTACAGAGCGTGGGAGGGGTGTAGGGTCTGGAGGAGGTTACACAGATATGGAGGAGTGCAGGGGCTGGAGGAGGTTACAGAGATAGGGAGGGGTGTGGGGGCTGGAGGAGGTTAAAGAGATAGGGAGGGGTGTATGGGCTGGAGGAGGTTACAAAGATAGGGAGAGGTGTAGGGTCTGGAGGAGGTTACACAGATATGGAGGAGTGCAGGGGCTGGAGGAGGTTACAGAGATAGGGAGGGGAGTAGGGGCTGGAGGAGGTAACAAAGATAGGGAGGTGTGTCGGGCTGTAGGAGGTTCCAGAGATAGGGAGAGGTTTAGGGGCTGGAGGGGGTTACAGAGATCGGGAGGGGTGTAGGGGCTGGAGGAGGTTGCAGAGATAGGGAGGAGTGTAGGGGCTGGAAGAGGTTACAGAGATAGGGAGGGGTGGAGGGCCTGGAGGAGGTTACAGAGCGTGGGAGGGTGTAGGGTGTGGAGGAGGTTAAAGAGATAGGGAGGGGTGTGGGGGCTGGAGGAGGTTAAAGAGATAGGGAGGGGTGTATGGGCTGGAGGAGGTTACAGAGATAGGGAGAGGTGTAGGGTCTGGAGGAGGTTACAGAGATAGGGAGGGGAGTAGGGGCTGGAGGAGGTAACAAAGATAGGGAGGTGTGTCGGGCTGTAGGAGGTTCCAGAGTTAGGAAGAGGTTTAGAGGCTGGAGGGGGTTACAGAGATCGGGAGGGGTTTAGGGACTGGAGGAGTTTACAGAGATAGGGAGGGGTTTAGGGACTGGAGGGGGTTACAGAGATAGGGAGGGGTGTAGGGGCTGGAGGAGGTTACTGAGATAGGGAGGGATGTAGGGGCTGGAGGGGGTTACAGAGATAGGGAGGGGTGTCGGGGCTGGAGGGGTCACAGAGATAGGGAGGTGAGTAGGGGCTGGAGGAGGTTACAGAGATAGGGAGGGGAGTAGGGCTGGAGGGGTTACAGAGATAGGGAGGGTAGTAGGGGCTGGAGGAGGTTACAGAGATTGGGAGGGGAGTAGGGCTGGAGTAGGTTACAGAGATAGGGAGGGGTGTAGGGTCTGGAGGAGGTTACAGAGATAGGGAGGTGTGTAGGGGCTGAAGGAGGTTACAGTGATAGGGAGGGGTGTAGGGGGCTGGAGGAGATTATCGAGATAGGGAGGGTGTCGGGGCTGGAGGAGGTTACAGAGATAGGGAGGGGTGTAGGGTCTGGAGGAGGCTACAGAGATAGGGAGGGATGTAGGGGCTGGAGGAGGTTACAGAGATAGGGAGGGGCGTAGCGGCTGGAGGAGGTTACAGAGATAGGGAGGGGTGTAGGGGCTGGAGGAGGTTACAGAGATAGGGAGGGGTGTAGGGGCTGGAAGAGGTTGAAGAGATAAGGAGGGGTGTAGGGGCTGGAGGAGGTTACAGAGATAGGGAGGGGTGTAGGGGCTGGAGGAGGTTACAGAGATAGGGAGGGGTGTAGGGGCTGGAGGGGGTTACAGAGATAGGGAGGGGTGTAGGGGCTGGAGGAGGTTACAGAGATAGGGAGGGGTGTAGGGGCTGGAAGAGGTTAAAGAGATAGGGAGGGGTGTAGGGGCTGGAAGAGGTTAAAGAGATAAGGAGGGGTGTAGGGGCTGGAGGGGGTTACAGAGATAGGGAGGGGTGTAGGGGCTGGAAGAGGTTACAGAGATAGGGAGGGGTGTAGGGGCTGGAGGGGGTTACAGAGATAGGGAGGGGTGTAGGGACTGGAGGGGTTACAGAGATAGGGAGGGGTGTAGGGACTGGAGGGGTTACAGAGATAGGGAGGGGTGTAGGGGCTGGAGGAGTTTACAGAGATAGGGAGGGGTGTAGGGGCTGGAGGGGGTTACGGAGATAGGGAGGGGTGTAGGGGCTGGAGGGGGTTACAGAGATAGGGAGGGGTGTAGGGGCTGGAGGGGGTTACAGAGATAGGGAGGGGTGTAGGGACTGGAGGGGTTACAGAGATAGGGAGGGGTGTAGGGGCTGGAGGAGTTTACAGAGATAGGGAGGGGTGTAGGGGCTGGAGGGGGTTACAGAGATCGGGAGGGGTATAGGGGGCTGGAGGAGGTTACAGAGATAGGGAGGGGTGTCGGGGCTGGAGGAGGTTACAGAGATAGGGAGGGGTGTAGGGGCTGGAGGGGGTTACAGAGATCGGGAGGGGTATAGGGGGCTGGAGGAGGTTACAGAGATAGGGAGGGGTGTAGGGGCTGGAGGAGGTTACAGAGATAGGGTGGGGTGTAGGGGCTGGAGGGGGTTACAGAGATCGGGAGGGGTATAAGGGGCTGGAGGGGGTTACAGAGATCGGGAGGGGTATAGGGGGCTGGAGGAGGTTACAGAGATAGGGAGGGGTGTCGGGGCTGGAGGAGGTTACAGAGATAGGGAGGGGTGTCAGGGCTGGAGAAGGTTACAGAGATAGGGAGGGGTGTAGGGGCTGGAGGGGGTTACAGAGATATTGAGGGTTGTAGGGCTGGAGGAGATTACAGAGATAGGGAGGGGTGTAGGGGCTGGAGGAGGTTACAGAGATAGGAAGCGTGTGTAGGTCTGGAGGAGGTTACAGAGATAGGGAGGGGTGTAGGGTCTGGAGGAGGTTACACAGATATGGAGGAGTGCAGGGGCTGGAGGAGGTTACAGAGATAGGGAGGGGTGTGGGGGCTGGAGGAGGTTAAAGAGATAGGGAGGGGTGTATGGGCTGGAGGAGGTTACAGAGATAGGGAGAGGTGTAGGGTCTGGAGGAGGTTACACAGATATGGAGGAGTGCAGGGGCTGGAGGAGGTTACAGAGATAGGGAGGGGAGTAGGGGCTGGAGGAGGTAACAAAGATAGGGAGGGGTGTAGGGGCTGGAGGAGTTTACAGAGATAGGGAGGGGTTTAGGGACTGGAGGAGTTTACAGAGATAGGGAGGGGTTTAGGGACTGGAGGGGGTTACAGAGATAGGGAGGGGTGTAGGGGCTGGAGGAGGTTACAGAGATAGGGAGGGGTGTAGGGGCTGGAGGAGGTTACAGAGATAGGGAGGGGAGTAGGGCTGGAGGGGTTACAGAGATAGGGAGGGTAGTCGGGGCTGGAGGAGGTTACAGAGATAGGGAGGGGTGTAGGGGCTGGAGGAGGTACATAGATAGGGAGGGGTGTAGGGGCTGGAGGTGTTTTGAGACATAGGCAGGGGTGTCGGGGCTGCAGGAGATTACAGAGATAGGGAGGGGTGTAGGGGCTGGAGGAGGTTACAGAGATAGGGAGGGGTGTAGGGGCTGGAGGAGGTAACAAAGATATGGAGGGGAGTAGGGCTGGAGGAATTTAGAGATAGGGAGGGGTGTAGGGGCTGGAGGAGGTAACAAAGATAGGGAGGGGTGTAGGGGCTGGAGGAGGTTACAGAGATAGGGAGGGGTGCAGGGGCTGGAGGGTTTACAGAGATAGGGAGGGGTGTAGGGGCTGGAGGAGGTAACAAAGATAGGGAGGGGTATAGGGGCTGGAGGAGGTTACAGAGATAGGGAGGGGTGTAGGGGCTGGAGGAGGTAACAAAGATAGGGAGGGGTGTAGGGGCTGGAGGAGGTTACAGAGATAGGGAGGGGAGTAGGGGCTGGAGGAGGTAACAAAGATATGGAGGCGAGTAGGGCTGGAGGAATTTAGAGATAGGGAGGGGTGTAGTGGCTGGAGGAGGTTACAGAGATAGGGAGGGGTGTAGGGGCTGGAGGAGGTTACAGAGATAGGGAGGAGTGTAGTGGCTGGAGGAGGTTACAGAGATAGGGAGGGGTGTAGGGGCTAGAGGAGGTTACAGAGATAGGGAGTGGTGTAGGGGCTGGAGGAGGTTACAGAGATAGGGAGGGTTGTGGGGGCTGGAGGAGGTTACAGAGATAGGGAGGGGTGGAGGGCCTGGAGGAGGTTACAGAGCGTGGGAGGGGAGTAGGGGCTGGAGGAGGTAACAAAGATAGGGAGGTGTGTCGGGCTGTAGGAGGTTCCAGAGATAGGAAGAGGTTTAGGGGCTGGAGGGGGTTACAGAGATCGGGAGGGGTGTAGGGGCTGGAGGAGGTTACAGAGATAGCGAGGGGTGTAGGGGCTGGAGGAGGTTACAGAGATAGGGAGGGGTGTAGGGGCGGGAGGAGGTTACAGAGATAGGGAGGTGTGTAGTGGCTGGAGGAGGTAACAAAGACCGGGAGGGGTGTAGGGGCTGGAGGAGGTTACAGAGATAGGGAGGGGAGTAGGGGCTGGAGGAGGTAACAAAGATAGGGAGGGGAGTAGGGCTGGAGGAATTTAGAGATAGGGAGGGGTGTAGGGGCTGGAGGAGGTAACAAAGATAGGGAGTGGTGTAGGGGCTGGAGGAGGTTACAGAGATAGGGAGGGGTGTAGGGGCTGGAGGAGGTTACAGAGATAGGGAGGGGTGTAGGGGCTTGAGGGTTTACAGAGATAGGGAGGGGTGCAGGGGCTGGAGAAGGTTACAGAGATAGGGAGGGGTGTAGGGGCTTGAGGGTTTACAGAGATAGGGAGGGGTGTAGGGGCTGGAGGATGTGACAGCGTTAGGGAGGGGTGTACGAGGTTACAGAAATGTGTTGGGGCTGGAGGAGGTTACAGAGATAGGGAGGAGTCTTTGGTCTCGAGGGTTTTAGAGACGGGGATGAGTGTAGGGGCTGGAGGAGGTTATACAGTTAGGGAGGGGTGTAGGGGCTGGAGGAGGTTACAGAGATAGGGAGGGGTGTAGGGTCTGGAGGAGGTTACAGAGATAGGGAGGTGTGTAGGGGCTGAAGGAGGTTACAGTGATAGGGAGGGGTGTCGGGGCTGGAGGAGATTATCGAGATAGGGAGGGTGTCGGGGCTGGAGGAGGTTACAGAGATAGGGAGGGGTGTAGGGGCTGGAGGAGGTACATAGATAGGGAGGGGTGTCGGGGCTGGAGGTGTTTTCAGACATAGGCAGGGGTGTCGGGGCTGCAGGAGGTTACAGAGATAGGGAGGGGTGTAGGGGCTGGAGGAGGTTACAGAGATAGGGAGGGGTGTAGGGGCTGGAGTAGGTTACAGAGATAGGGAGGGGTGTAGGGTCTGGAGGAGGTTACAGAGATAGGTAGCAATGTAGGGGCTGGAGGAGGTTACAGAGATAGGGAGGGTTGTAGGGGCTGGAGTAGGTTACAGAGATAGGGAGGGGTGGAGGGGCTGGAGGAGGTTACAGAGATAGGGAGGGGAGTAGGGGCTGGAGGAGGTAACAAAGATATGGAGGGGAGTAGGGCTGGAGGAATTTAGAGATAGGGAGGGGTGTAGGGGCTGGAGGAGGTAACAAAGATAGGGAGGGGTGTAGGGGCTGGAGGAGGTTACAGAGATAGGGAGGGGTGTAGGGGCTGGAGGGTTTACAGAGATAGGGAGGGGTGTAGGGGCTGGAGGAGGTAACAAAGATAGGGAGGGGTATAGGGGCTGGAGGAGGTTACAGAGATAGGGAGGGGTGTAGGGGCTGGAGGAGGTAACAAAGATAGGGAGGGGTGTAGGGGCTGGAGGAGGTTACAGAGATAGGGAGGGGAGTAGGGGCTGGAGGAGGTAACAAAGATATGGAGGGGAGTAGGGCTGGAGGAATTTAGAGATAGGGAGGGGTGTAGTGGCTGGAGGAGGTTACAGAGATAGGGAGGGGTGTAGGGGCTGGAGGAGGTTACAGAGATAGGGAGGAGTGTAGGGGCTGGAGGAGGTTACAGAGATAGGGAGGGGTGTCGGGGCTAGAGGAGGTTACAGAGATGGGGAGTGGTGTAGGGGCTGGAGGAGGTTACAGAGATAGGGAGGGTTGTGGGGGCTGGAGGAGGTTACAGAGATAGGGAGGGGTGGAGGGCCTGGAGGAGGTTACAGAGCGTGGGAGGGGTGTAGGGTCTGGAGGAGGTTACACAGATATGGAGGAGTGCAGGGGCTGGAGGAGGTTACAGAGATAGGGAGGGGTGTGGGGGCTGGAGGAGGTTAAAGAGATAGGGAGGGGTGTATGGGCTGGAGGAGGTTACAGAGATAGGGAGGGGAGTAGGGGCTGGAGGAGGTAACAAAGATAGGGAGGTGTGTCGGGCTGTAGGAGGTTCCAGAGATAGGAAGAGGTTTAGGGGCTGGAGGGGGTTACAGAGATCGGGAGGGGTGTAGGGGCTGGAGGAGGTTACAGAGATAGCGAGGGGCGTAGGGGCTGGAGGAGGTTACAGAGATAGGGAGGGGTGTAGGGGCTGGAGGAGGTTACAGAGATAGGGAGGTGTGTAGTGGCTGGAGGAGGTAACAAAGATCGGGAGGGGTGTAGGGGCTGGAGGAGGTTACAGAGATAGGGAGGGGAGTAGGGGCTGGAGGAGGTAACAAAGATAGGGAGGGGAGTAGGGCTGGAGGAATTTAGAGATAGGGAGGGGTGTAGGGGCTGGAGGAGGTAACAAAGATAGGGAGTGGTGTAGGGGCTGGAGGAGGTTACAGAGATAGGGAGGGGTGTAGGGGCTGGAGGAGGTTACAGAGATAGGGAGGGGTGTAGGGGCTTGAGGGTTTACAGAGATAGGGAGGGGTGTAGGGGCTGGAGGATGTGACAGCGTTAGGGAGGGGTGTACGAGGTTACAGAAATGTGTTGGGGCTGGAGGAGGTTACAGAGATAGGGAGGGGTGTATGGGCTCGAGGGGGTTACAGAGATAGTGAGGAGTCTTTGGTCTCGAGGGTTTTAGAGACGGGGATGAGTGTAGGGGCTGGAGGAGGTTATACAGTTAGGGAGGGGTGTAGGGGCTGGAGGAGGTTGCTGAGATAGGGAGGGGTGTAGAGACTGGAGGAGGTTACAGAGATAGGGAGGGGTTTAGGGACTGGAGGAGGTTACAGAGATAGGGAGGGGTGTAGGGGCTGGAGGAGGTTACAGAGATAGGGAGGGGTGTAGGGGCTGGAGGAGGTTACAGAGATAGGGAGGGGTGTAGGGACTGGAGGAGGTTACAGAGATAGGGAGGGGTTTAGGGACTGGAGGAGGTTACAGAGATAGGGAGGGGTTGAGGGACTGGAGGAGGTTACAGAGATAGGGAGGGGTGTAGGGACTGGAGGAGGTTACAGAGATAGGGAGGGGTGTATAGACTGGAGGAGGTTACAGAGATAGGGAGGAGTGTAGGGGCTGGAGGAGGTTTCAGAGATAGGGAGTGTTTTAGGGACTGGAGGAGGTTACAGAGATAGGGAGGGGTGTCGGGGCTGGAGGAGGTTACAGAGATAGGGAGGGGTGTAGGGACTGGAGGGGGTTACAGAGATAGGGAGGGGTGTAGGGACTGGAGGTGGTTACAGAGATAGGGAGGGGTGTAGGGACTGGAGGAGTTTACAGAGATAGGGAGGGGTTTAGGGGCTGGAGGAGTTTACAGAGATAGGGAGGGGTTTAGGGACTGGAGGGGGTTACAGAGATAGGGAGGGGTGTAGGGGCTGGAGGAGGTTACAGAGATAGGGAGGGGTGTAGGGGCTGGAGGAGTTAACAAAGATAGGGAGGGGTGTAGGGGCTGGAGGAGGTTACAGAGATAGGGAGGGGTGTAGGGGCTGGAGGAGGTTACAGAGATAGGGAGGGGTGTAGGGGCTGGAGGGGGTTACAGAGATAGGGAGGGGTGTAGGGGCTGGAGGAGGTTACAGAGATAGGGAGGGGTGTAGGGGCTGGAGGAGTTAACAAAGATAGGGAGGGGTGTAGGGGCTGGAGGAGGTTACAGAGATAGGGAGGGGTGTAGGGGCTGGAGGAGGTTACAAAGATAGGGCGGGGTGTAGGGGCTGGAGGAGGTTACAGAGATAGGGAGGGGTGTAGGGGCTGGAGGGGTCACAGAGATAGGGAGGTGAGTAGGGGCTGGAGGAGGTTACAGAGATAGGGAGGGGAGTAGGGCTGGAGGGGTTACAGAGATAGGGAGGGGTGTAGGGTCTGGAGGAGGTTACAGAGATAGGGAGGTGTGTAGGGGCTGAAGGAGGTTACAGTGATAGGGAGGGGTGTCGTGGCTGGAGGAGATTATCGAGATAGGGAGGGTGTCGGGGCTGGAGGAGGTTACAGAGATAGGGAGGGGTGTAGGGGCTGGAGGAGGTTACAGAGATAGGGAGGGGTGTAGGGGCTGGAGTAGGTTACAGAGATAGGGAGGGGTGTAGGGGCTGGAGGAGGTTACAGAGATAGGGAGGGGTGTAGGGGCTGGAGTAGGTTACAGAGATAGGGAGGGGTGTAGGGTCTGGAGGAGGTTACAGAGATAGGGAGGGATGTAGGGGCTGGAGGAGGTTACAGAGATAGGGAGGGTTGTAGGGGCTGGAGTAGGTTACAGAGATAGGGAGGGGTGGAGGGGCTGGAGGAGGTTACAGAGATAGGGAGGGGAGTAGGGGCTGGAGGAGGTAACAAAGATATGGAGGGGAGTAGGGCTGGAGGAATTTAGAGATAGGGAGGGGAGTAGGGGCTGGAGGAGGTTACAGAGATACGGAGGGGTGTGGAGGGGCTGGAGGAGGTTACAGAGATAGGGAGGGGAGTAGGGGCTGGAGGAGGTAACAAAGATAGGGAGGGGTGTAGGGGCTGGAGGATGTTACAGAGATAGGGAGGGGAGTAGGGGCTGGAAGAGGTTACACAGATAGGGAGGGGTTTCGGGGCTGGAGGAGGTTACAGAGATAGGGAGGGGTGTAGGGGCTGGAGGATGTTAGAGATAGGGAGGGGAGTAGGGGCTGGAAGAGGTTACACAGATAGGGAGGGGTTTACGGGCTGGAGGAGGTTACAGAGATAGGGAGGGGTGTAGAGGTTGGAGGAGGTTACAGAGATAGGGAGGGGTGTCGGGGCTGGAGGAGGTTACAGAGATAGGGAGGGGTGTGGGGGCTGGAGGAGGTTACAGAGATAGGGAGGGGTGTGGGGGCTGGAGGAGGTTACAGAGATAGGGAGGGGAGTAGGGCTGGAGGAGGTTGCAGAGATAGGGTGGGGTGTAGGGGCTGGAGGAGGTTACGGAGATAGGGAGGGGTGGAGGGCCTGGAGGAGGTTACAGAGATAGGGAGGCGTGTCGTGGCTGGAGGAGGTTACAGAGATAGGGAGGGGTGTAGGGGCTGGAGGAGGTTACGGAGATAGGGAGGGGAGTAGGGGCTGGAGGGGGTTACAGAGATAGGGAGGGGTGTAGGGGCTGGAGGAGATACAGAGATAGGGAGGGGAGTAGGGGCTGGAGGAGGTTACAGAGATAGGGAGTGGTGTAAGGGCTGGAGGGGTTATAGAGATAGGGAGGGGAGTAGGGGCTGGAGGAGCTAACAAAGATAGTGAGGGGTGTAGGGGCTGGAGGAGGTTACAGAGATAGGGAGGGGTGTAGGGGCTGGAGGAGGTAACAAATATAGGGAGGGGTGTAGGGGCTGGAGGATGTTACAGAGATAGGGAGGGGTGTACGAGGTTACAGAAATGTGGAGGGGCTGGAGGAGATTATAGAGATAGGGAGGGTGTCGCGGCTGGAGGAGGTTGCAGAGATAGGGAGGGGTGTAGGGGCTGGAGGAGGTTACTGAGATAGGGACGAGTGTAGGGGCTGGAGGAGGTTACAGAGATAGGGAGGGGTGTAGGGGCTGGAGGAGGTTACAGAGATAGGGAGGGGAGTAGGGGCTGGAGGAGGTTACACAGATAGGGAGGAGTGTAGGGGTTGGAGGAGGTTACAGAGATAGGGAGGGGTGTAGGGGCTGGAGGAGGTAACAAAGATAGGGAGGTGTGTAGGGCTGTAGGAGGTTCCAGAGATAGGGAGGGGTTTAGGGGCTGGAGGGGGTTACAGAGATAGGGAGGGGTGTAGGGGCTGTAGGAGGTTACAGAGATAGGGAGGTGTGTAGGGGCTGGAGGAGGTTACAGAGATAGGGAGGGGTGTAGGAGCAGGAGGAGGTTACATTGATCGAGAGGGGTGTATGGGCTCGAGGGGGTTCCAGAGATAGTGAGGAGTCTTTGGTCTCGAGGATTTTAGAGACGGGGAGGAGTGTCGGGGCTGGAGGAGGTTACACAGTTAGGGAGGGGTGTAGGGGCTGGAGGAGGTTGCTGAGATAGGGAGGGGTGTAGGGGCTGGAGGAGGTTACAGAGATAGGGAGGGATGTAGGGGCTGGAGGAGGTTACAGAGATAGGGAGGGGTGTAGGGGCTGGAGGAGGTTACAGAGATAGGGAGGGGTGTAGGGGCTGGAGGAGGTAACAAAGATCGGGAGGGGTGTAGGGGCTGGAGGAGGTTACAGAGATAGGGAGGGGAGTAGGGACTGGAGGAGGTTAAAGAGATAGGGAGGTGTGTAGGGGCGGGAGGAGGTTAACGAGATACGGAGGGGTGTAGGGACTGGAGGAGGTTAAAGAGATAGGGAGTGGTGTAGGGGCTGGAGGAGGTTACAGAGATAGCGAGGGGTGTAGGGGCGGGAGGAGGTTACAGAGAGAGGGAGGGGTGTAGGGGCTGGAGGAGGTTACAGAGATAGGGAGGGGAGTAGGGGCTGGAGGAGGTAACAAAGATAGGGAGGGGAGTAGGGCTGGAGGAATTTAGAGATAGGGAGGGGTGTAGGGGCTGGAGGAGGTAACAAAGATAGGGAGGGGTGTAGGGGCTGGAGGAGGTGCCAGAGATAGGGAGGGGTGTAGGGGCTGGAGGGTTTACAGAGATAGGGAGGGGAGTAGGGGCTGGAGGAGGTTACAGAGATAGGGTGGGGTGTAGGGGCTGGAGGAGGTTACAGAGATAGGGAGGGATGTAGGGGCTGGAGGGTTTACAGAGATAGGGAGGGGAGTAGGGGCTGGAGGAGGTTCCAGAGATAGGGAGGGGTGTAGGGGCTGGAGGAGGTTACAGAGATAGGGAGGGTGTCGGGGCTGGAGGAGGTTGCAGAGATAGGGAGGGGTGTAGGGGCTGGAGGAGGTTACTGAGATAGGGAGGTGTGTCGGGGCTGGAGGAGGTTACAGAGATACGGAGGGGTGTCGAGGCTGGAGGAGGTTACAGAGATAGGGACGAGTGTAGGGGCTGGAGGATGTTACTGAGATAGGGAGGGGAGTAGGGGCTGCAGGGGGTTACACAGATAGGGAGGAGTGTAGGGGTTGGAGGAGGTTACATTGATCGAGAGCGGTGTATGGGCTCGAGGGGGTTACAGAGATAGGGAGGTGTGTATGGGCTGGAGGAGGTACAGAGATAGGGAGGGGTTTAGGGACTGGATGAGTTTACAATGATAGGGAGGGGTTTAGGGACTGGAGGAGTTTACAGAGATAGGAAGGGGTGTCGGGGCTGGAGGAGGTTACAGAGATAGGGAGGGGTGTAGGGGCTGGAGGGGCTTACAGAGATAGGGAGGGGTGTAGGGACTGGAGGGGGTTACAGAGATAGGGAGGGATGTAGGGGCTGGAGGAGGTTACATTGATCGAGAGGGGTGTATGGGCTCGAGGGGGTTACAGAGATAGTGAGGAGTCTTTGGTCTCGAGGGTTTTAGAGACGGGGAGGAATGTAGGGGCTGGAGGGGGTTTCAGAGATAGGGAGAGGTGTAGGGGCTGGAGGGGGTTACACAGATAGGGAGAGTGCAGGGGTTGGAGGAGATAACAGAGATAGGGAGGGGTGCAGGGGCTGGAGGAGATAACAGAGATAGGGAGGGTGCAGGGTCTGGAGGTGGTTATAGAGATAGGGAGGGGTGTAGGGACTGGAGGGGGTTACAGAGATAGGGAGGGGTGTAGGGGCTGGAGGAGGTAACAAAGATAGGGAGGGGTGTAGGGGCTGGAGGAGGTTACAGAGATAGGGAGGGGTGTAGGGGCTGGAGTAGGTAACAAAGATAGGGAGGGGTCTAGGGGCTGGAGGAGGTTACAGAGATAGGGAGGGGAGTAGGGACTGGAGGAGGTAACAAAGATATGGAGGGGAGTAGGGCTGGAGGAATTTAGAGATAGGGAGGGGTGTAGGGGCTGGAGGAGGTAACAAAGATAGGGAGGGGTGTAGGGGCTGGAGGAGGTTACAGAGATAGGGATGGGTGCAGGGGATGGAGGGGGTTACAGAGATAGGGAGGTGTGTAGGGGCTGGTGGAGGTTACAGAGATAGGGAGGGGTGTAGGGGCTGGAGGAGGTTACAGAGATAGGGAGGGGTGTAGGGGCTGGAGGAGTTTACAGAGATAGGGAGGGGTGTAGGGGCTGGAGGAGGTAACATAGATAGGGAGGGGTGTAGGGGCTGGAGGAGGTTACAGAGATAGGGAGGGGTGTAGCGGCTGGAGGAGGTAACAAAGATAGGGAGGGGTGTAGGGGCTGGAGGAGGTTACAGAGATAGGGAGGGGTGTAGGGGCTGGAGGAGGTTACAGAGATAGGGAGGGGTGTAGCGGCAGGAGGAATTTACAGAGATAGGGAGGGGTGTAGGGGCAGGAGGATGTTACAGCGTTAGGGAGGGGTGTACGAGGTTACAGAAATGTGGAGGGGCTGGAGGAGATTATAGAGATAGGGAGGGTGTCGGCGCTGGAGGAGGTTGCAGAGATAGGGAGGGGTGTCGGGGCTGGAGGATGTTACAGAGATAGGGAGGGGTGTCGGGGCTGGAGGAGGTTACAGAGATAGGGAGGGGTGTCGGGGCTGGAGGAGGTTACAGAGATACGGAGGGGTGTAGAGGCTGGAGGAGGTTACAGAGATAGGGACGGGTGTCGGGGCTGGAGGGGGTTACAGAGATAGGGAGGTGTGTCGGGGCTGGAGGAGGTTACAGAGATACGGAGGGGTGTAGAGGCTGGAGGAGGTTACAGAGATAGGGACGGGTGGAGGGGCTGGAGGAGGTTACAGAGATAGGGAGGGGAGTAGGGGCTGGAGGAGGTAACAAAGATAGGGAGGGGTGTCGGGGCTGGAGGAGGTTACAGAGATAGGGAGGGGTGTAGGGGCTGTAGGAGGTTACAGAGATAGGGAGGGGTGTAGGGGCTGGAGGAGGTTACATTGATCGAGAGGGGTCTTTGGTCTCGAGGGTTTTACAGACGGGGAGGAGTGTAGGGGCTGGAGGAGGTAACAAAGATAGGGAGGGGTGTAGGGGCTGCAGGGGGTTACAGAGATAGGGAGGGGTGTCGGGGCTGGAGGAGGTTACAGAGATAGGGAGGGGTGTAGGGGCTGTAGGAGGTTACAGAGATAGGGAGGGGTGTATGGGCTCGAGGGGGTTACAGAGATAGTGAGGAGTCTTTGGTCTCGAGGGTTTTAGAGACGGGGAGGAGTGTAGGGGCTGGAGGAGGTTACAGAGATAGGGAGGGGTGTCGGGGCTGGAGGAAGTTACAGAGATAGGGAGAGGTGTAGGGGCTGGAGGGGGTTACACAGATAGGGAGGGTGCAGGGGTTGGAGGAGATAACAGAGATAGGGAGGGGTGCAGGGGCTGGAGGAGATAACAGAGATAGGGAGGGTGTAGGGTCTGGAGGTGGTTATAGAGATAGGGAGGGGTGTAGGGACTGGAGGGGGTTACAGAGATAGGGAGGGGTGTCGGGGCTGGAGGAGGTTACAGAGATAGGGAGGGGTGTAGGGGCTGGAGGAGGTAACAAAGATAGGGAGGTGTGTAGGGCTGTAGGAGGTTCCAGAGATAGGGAGGGGAGTAGGGGATGGAGGAGGAAAGAAAGATATGGACGGGAGTAGGGCTGGAGGTATTTAGAGATAGGGAGGGGAGTAGGGGCTGGAGGAGGTAACAAAGATATGGAGGGGAGTAGGGCTGGAGAAATTTAGAGATAGGGAGGGGTGTAGGGGCTGGAGGAGGTAACAAAGATAGGGAGGGGTGTAGGGGCTGGAGGAGGTTACAGAGATAGGGAGGGGAGTAGGGGCTGGAGGAGCTAACAAAGATAGGGAGGGGTGTAGGGGCTGGAGGAGATTACAGAGATAGGGAGGGGTGTAGGGGCTGGAGGAGGTTACAGAGATAGGGAGGGGTGTAGGGGCTGGAGGAGCTAACAAAGATAGGGAGGGGTGTAGGGGCTGGAGGAGGTTACAGAGATAGGGAGCGGTGTAGGGGCTGGAGGGTTTACAGAGATAGGGAGGGGTGTAGGGGCTGGAGGAGGTAACAAAGATAGGGAGGTGTGTAGGGGCTGGAGGAGGTTACAGAGATAGGGAGGGGTGTAGGGGCTGGAAGAGGTAACAAAGATAGGGAGGGGTGTAGGGGCTGGAGGAGGTTACAGAGATAGGGAGGGGAGTAGGGGCTGGAGGAGGTAACAAAGAAATGGAGGGGAGTAGGGCTGGAGGAATTTAGAGATAGGGAGGGGTGTAGGGGCTGGAGGAGGTAACAAAGATAGGGAGGGGTGTAGGGGCTGGAGGAGGTTACAGAGATAGGGAGGGGTGTAGGGGCTGGAGGAGCTAACAAAGATAGGGAGGGGTGTAGGGGCTGGAGGAGGTTACAGAGATAGGGAGGGGTGTAGGGGCTGGAGGGTTTACAGAGATAGGGAGGGGTGTAGGGGCTGGAGGAGGTAACAAAGATAGGGAGGGGTGTAGGGGCTGGAGGAGGTAACAAAGATAGGGAGGGGTGTAGGGGCAGGAGGATGTTACAGCGTTAGGGAGGGGTGTACGAGGTTACAGAAATGTGGAGGGGCTGGAGGAGATTATAGAGATAGGGAGGGTGTCGGCGCTGGAGGAGGTTGCAGAGATAGGGAGGGGAGTACGGCTGGAGGAGTTTACTGAGATAGGGAGGTGTGTCGGGGCTGGAGGAGGTTACAGAGATACGGAGGGGTGTAGAGGCTGGAGGAGTTACAGAGATAGGGAGGGGTGTAGGGGCTGGAGGAGGTTACCGAGATAGGGAGGGGTGTGGGGACTGGAGGAGGTTACAGAGATAGGGAGGTGTGTCGGGGCTGGAGGAGGTTACAGAGATACGGAGGGGTGTAGAGGCTGGAGGAGGTTACAGAGATAGGGACGGGTGGAGGGGCTGGAGGAGGTTACAGAGATAGGGAGGGGAGTAGGGGCTGGAGGAGGTAACAAAGATAGGGAGGGGTGTAGGGGCTGGAGGAGGTAACAAAGATAGGGAGGAGTGTAGGGGTTGGAGGAGGTTACAGAGATAGGGAGAGGAGTAGGGGCTGGAGGAGGTAACAAAGATAGGGAGGTGTGTAGGGCTGTAGGAGGTTCCAGAGATAGGGAGGGGTTTAGGGGCTGGAGGGGGTTACAGAGATAGGGAGGGGTTTAGGGGCTGGAGGGGGTTACAGAGATAGGGAGGGGTGTATGGGCTGGAGGAGGTTACAGAGATAGGGAGGGTGTAGGGTCTGGAGGAGGTTACAGAGATAGGGAGGGGTTTAGGGGCTGGAGGGGGTTACAGAGATAGGGAGGGGTGTACGGGCTGGAGGAGGTTACAGAGATAGGGAGGGGTGTAGGGTCTGGAGGAGGTTACAGAGATAGGGAGGGGTGTAGGGGCTGGAGGGGGTTACAGAGATAGGGAGGGGGTAGGGACTGGAGGGGGTTACAGAGATAGGGAGGGGGTAGGGACTGGAGGGGGTTACAGAGATAGTGAGGGGTGTAGGGGCTGGAGGGGGTTACAGAGATAGGGAGGGGTGTAGGGGCTGGAGGAGGTTACAGAGATAGGGAGAGGTGTAGGGGCTGGAGGGGGTTACAGAGATAGGGAAGGGTGTAGGGGCTGGAGGAGGTTACAGAGATAGGGAGGGGTGTAGGGGCTGGAGGAGGTTACAGAGATAGGGAGAGGTGTAGGGGCTGGAGGGGTTACAGAGATAGGGAGGGGTGTAGTGGCTGGAGGAGGTTACAGAGATAGGGAGGGGTGTCGGGGCTGGAGGAGGTAACAGAGATAGGGAGGGGTGTAAGGGCTGGAGGAGGTTACAGAGATAGGGAGGGGAATAGGGCTGGAGGAATTTAGAGATAGGGAGGGGAGTCGGGGCTGGAGGTGGTTACAGAGATAGGGAGGGGTGTAGGGGCTGGAGGAGCTAACAAAGATAGGGAGGGGTGTAGGGGCTGAAGGAGGTTACAGAGATAGGGAGGGGTGTAGGGGCTGGAGGAGGTTACAGAGATAGGGAGGGGTGTAGGGGCTGGAGTGTTTACAGAGATAGGGAGGGGTGTAGGGGCTGGAGGAGGTAACAAAGATAGGGAGGGGTGTAGGGGCTGGAGGAGGTTACAGAGATAGGGAGGGGTGTAGGGGCTGGAGGAGGTAACAAAGATAGGGAGGGGTGTAGGGGCTGGAGGAGGTTACAGAGATAGGGAGGGGAGTAGGGGCTGGAGGAGGTTACAGAGATAGGGAGTGGTGTAGGGGCTGGAGGAGGTTACAGAGATAGGGAGGGGTGTCGGAGCTGGAGGAGGTTACATTGATCGAGAGGGGTGTATGGGCTCGAGGGGGTTCCAGAGATAGTGAGGAGTCTTTAGTCTCGAGGGTTTTAGAGACGGGGAGGAGTGTCGGGGCTGGAGGAGGTTACACAGTTAGGGAGGGGTGTAGGGGCTGGAGGAGGTTGCTGAGATAGGGAGGGGTGTAGGGGCTGGAGGAGGTTACAGAGATAGGGAGGGGTGTCGGGGCTGGAGGAGGTTACAGAGATAGGGAGGGGTGTAGGGGCTGGAGGAGGTTGCTGAGATAGGGAGGGGTGTAGGGGCTGGAGGAGGTTACAGAGATAGGGAGGTGTGTAGGTACTGGAGGAGGTAACAAAGATAGGGAGGGGTGTAGGGGCTGGAGGAGGTTACAGAGATAGGGAGGGGAGTAGGGTTGGAGGAATTTACAGAGATAGGGAGGGGTTTAGGGGCTGGAGGAGGTTACAGAGATACGGAGGGGTGTAGAGGCTGGAGGAGGTTACAGAGATAGGGACGAGTGTAGGGGCTGGAGGAGGTTACAGAGATAGGGAGGTAACAAAGATAGGGAGGGGTGTAGGGGCTGGAGGAGGTTACACAGATAGGGAGGAGTGTAGGGATTGGAGGAGGTTCCAGAGATAGGGAGGGGTTTAGGGGCTGGAGGAGGTTACAGAGAAAGTGAGGAGTCATTGGTCTCGAGGGTTTTAGAGACGGGGAGGAGTGTAGGGGCTGGAGGAGGTTACAGAGATAGGGAGGGGTGTAGGGGCTGTAGGAGGTTACAGAGATAGGGAGGGGTTTAGGGGCTGGAGGAAGTTACAGAGAGAGGGAGGGGTTTATGGGGTCGAGGAGGTTACAGAGATAGTGAGGGGTGTAGGGGTTAGTGGCGGTTACAGAGATAGGGAGGGGTGTAGGGGCTGGAGGAGCTAACAAAGATAGGGAGTGGTGTAGGGGCTGGAGGGGTCACAGAGATAGGGAGGGGTGTAGGGGCTGGAGGAGGTTACAGAGATAGGGAGGGGTGTAGGGGCTGGAGGGGTCACAGAGATAGGGAGGGGTGTAGGGTCTGGAGGAGGTTACAGAGATAGGGAGGGGTGTAGGGGCTGGAGGAGGTTACAGAGATAGGGAGGGGTGCAGGGGCTGGAGGAGATAACAGAGATAGGGAGGGGTGTAGGGTCTGGAGGAGGTTACAGAGATAGGGAGGGGTGTAGGGACTGGAGGAGGTTACAGAGATAGGGAGGGATGTCGGGGCTGGAGGAGGTTACAGAGATAGGGAGGGGTGTAGGGGCTGGAGGGGGTTACAGAGATAGGGAGGGGTGTCGGGGCTGGAGGAGATTATAGAGATAGGGAGGGTGTCAGGGCTGGAGGAGGTTACAGAGATAGGGAGGGGTGTCGGGGCTGGAGGAGGTTACAGAGATAGGGAGGGGTGTAGGGGCTGGAGGGGGTTGCAGAGATAGGGAGGGGTGTAGGGGCTGGAGGAGGTTACTGAGATAGGGAGGTGTGTCGGGGCTGGAGGAGGTTACAGAGATACGGAGGGGTGTAGAGGCTGGAGGAGGTTACAGAGATAGTGAGGGGTGGAGGGGCTGGAGGAGTTTACATAGATAGGGACGGGTGGAGGGGCTTAAGGAGTGTACAGATAGGGAGGAGTGTCGGGGCTGGAGGAGGTTACAGAGATAGGGAGGGGAGTAGGGACTGGAGGAGGTAACAAAGATAGGGAGGGGTGTAGGGGCTGGAGGAGGTAACAAAGATAGGGAGGGGTGTAGGGACTGGAGGAGGTTACAGAGATAGGGAGGAGTGTAGGGGCTGGAGGAGGTTACAGAGATAGGGAGGGGTGTAGGGGCTGGAGAAGGTTACAGAGATTGAGAGGGGTGTAGGGGCTGGAGGAGGTTACAGAGATAGGGAGGGGTGTAGGGGCTGGAGGAGGTTACAGAGATAGGGAGGGGTGTCGGGGCTGGAGGGGATTACAGAGATAGGGAGGGGTGTATGGGCTGGAGGAGGTTAAAGATATATTGAGGGGTGTCGGGCTGGAGGAGGTTACAGAGATAGGGAGGGGTGTAGGGGCTGGAGGAGGTTACAGAGATAGGGAGGGGTGTAGGGGCTGGAGGAGGTTACAGAGATAGAGAGGTGTGTCGGGGCTGGAGCAGGTTACAGAGATACGGAGGGGTGTCGAGGATGGAGGAGGTTACAGAGATAGTGAGGGGTGGAGGGGCTGGAGGAGTGTACAGATAGTGAGGGATGTAGGAGCTGGAGGAGGTTACAGAGATAGAGAGGGGAGTAGGGCTGGAGGAGGTTACACAGATAGGGAGGAGTGTAAGGGCTGGAGGAGGTTACAGAGATAGGGAGGGGTTTAGGGGCTGGAGGAGGTTACAGAGATAGGGAGCGGTGTAGTGGCTGGAGGCGGGTACAGAGATAGGGAGGGGAGTAGGGCTGGAGGAGGTTGCAGAGATACGGAGGGGTGTGGAGGCTGGAGGAGGTTACAGAGATAGGGAGGGGTGTAGGGGCTGGAGGGGTTACAGAGATACGGATGGGTGAGGGGCTGGAGGAGTTTACAGAGATACGGAGGGGTGTAGAGGCTGGAGGAGGTTACTGAGATAGGGAGGGGTGTAAAGGCTGGAGGGGATTACAGAGATAGGGAGGGGTGTAGGGGCTGGAGGAGGTTAAAGAGATAGGGAGGTGTGTCGGGGCTGGAGGAGGTTACAGAGATATGGAGGGGTGTAGAGTCTGGTGGAGGTTACAGAGATAGGGAGGGGTGTAGGGGCTGGAGGAGGTTACAGAGATAGGGAGGGGAGTAGGGGCTGGAGGAGGTAACAAAGATAGGGAGGGGTGTAGGGGCTGGAGGAGGTTACAGAGATAGGGAGGGGAGTAGGGGCTGGAGGAGGTAACAAAGATAGGGAGGGGTGTAGGGGCTGGAGGAGGTAACAAAGATAGGGAGGGGTGTAGGGGCTGGAGGAGGTTACAGAGATAGGGAGGGTGTCGGGGCTGGAGGAGGTTGCAGAGATAGGGAGGGGTGTAGGGGCTGGAGGAGGTTACAGAGATAGGGAGGGGTGTAGGGGCTGGAGGAGGTTACAGAGATAGGGAGGTGTGTATTGGCTGGAGGAGGTAACAAAGATAGGGAGGGGTGTAGGGGTTGGAGGAGGTTACAGAGATATGGCGGGGAGTAGGGGCTGGAGGAGGTAACAAAGATAGGGAGGGGTGTAGGGGCTGGAGGAGGTTACAGAGATAGGGAGGGGTGTAGGGGCTGGAGGGTTTACAGAGATAGGGAGGGGAGTAGGGGCTGGAGGAGGTAACAAAGATAGGGAGGGGTGTCGGGGCTGGAGGAGGTAACAAAGATAGGGAGGGGTGTAGGGTCTGGAGGCGTTTACAGAGATGGGGAGATGTGTCGGGGCTGGAGGAGGTTACAGAGATAAGGAGGGGTGTTGGGGCTGGAGGGTTTACAGAGATAGGGAGGTGTGTTGGGGATGGAGGAGGTTACAGAGATAGGGAGGGGTGTTGGGGCTGGAGTAGGTTACAGAGATAGGGAGGAGTGTAGGAGCTGGAGGAGGTTACAGAGATAGGGAGTGGTGTAGGGGCTGGAGGAGGTTACAGAGATAGGGAGGGGAGTAGGGGCTGGAGGAGGTAACAAAGATCGGGAGGGGTGTAGGGGCTGGAGGAGGTTACAGAGATAGGGAGGGGAGTAGGGGCTGGAGGGGTTACAGAGAATGGGAGGGGAGTAGGGCTGGAGGAATTTACAGAGATAGGGAGGGGTTTCGGGGCTGGAGGAGGTTCCAGAGATAGGGAGGGATGTAGGGGCTGGAGGAGGGTACAGAGATAGGGAGTGGAGTAGGGCTGGAGGAAGTAACAGAGATAGGGAGGAGTGTAGGTGCTGAAGGTGGTTACTGAGACCGCGAGGTATGTGGAGTCTGGAGGAGTTTACAGAGATAGGGAGGTGTGTAGGGGCTGGAGGAGGTTACAGAGATAGGGAGGGGTGTAGGTGCTGGAGGAGGTTATAGAGATCGGGAGGGGTGTAGGGGCTGGAGGGGATTGCTGAGATAGGGAGGGGTGTAGGGGCTGGAGGAGGGTACAGAGATATGGAGGGGTGTGGGGACTGGAGGAGGTTACAGAGATAGGGTGGGGTGTAGGGGCTGGAGGAGGTTACAGAGATAGGGAGGGATGTAGGGGCTGGAGGGGTCACAGAGATAGGGAGGGGTGTAGGGTCTGGAGGAGGTTACAGAGATAGGGAGGGGTGTAGGGGCTGGAGGAGGTTACAGAGATAGGGAAGGGTGCAGGGGCTGGAGGAGATAACAGAGATAGGGAGGGGTGTAGGGTCTGGAGGAGGTTACAGAGATAGGGAGGGGTGTAGGGACTGGAGGAGGTTACAGAGATAGGGAGGGATGTAGGGGCTGGAGGAGGTTACAGAGATAGGGAGGGGTGTAGGGGCTGGAGGGGGTTACAGAGATAGGGAGGGGTGTCGGGGCTGGAGGAGATTATAGAGATAGGGAGGGTGTCAGGGCTGGAGGAGGTTACAGAGATAGGGAGGGGTGTCGGGGCTGGAGGAGGTTACAGAGATAGGGAGGGGTGTAGGGGCTGGAGGGGGTTGCAGAGATAGGGAGGGGTGTAGGGGCTGGAGGAGGTTACTGAGATAGGGAGGTGTGTCGGGGCTGGAGGAGGTTACAGAGATACGGAGGGGTGTAGAGGCTGGAGGAGGTTACAGAGATAGTGAGGGGTGGAGGGGCTGGAGGAGTTTACATAGATAGGGACGGGTGGAGGGGCTTAAGGAGTGTACAGATAGGGAGGAGTGTCGGGGCTGGAGGAGGTTACAGAGATAGGGAGGGGAGTAGGGACTGGAGGAGGTAACAAAGATAGGGAGGGGTGTAGGGGCTGGAGGAGGTAACAAAGATAGGGAGGGGTGTAGGGGCTGGAGGAGGTTACAGAGATAGGGAGGGGTGTAGGGGCTGGAGGAGGTTACAGAGATAGGGAGGGGTGTAGGGGCTGGAGAAGGTTACAGAGATTGAGAGGGGTGTAGGGGCTGGAGGAGGTTACAGAGATAGGGAGGGGTGTAGGGGCTGGAGGAGGTTACAGAGATAGGGAGGGGTGTATGGGCTGGAGGAGGTTAAAGATATATTGAGGGGTGTCGGGCTGGAGGAGGTTACAGAGATAGGGAGGGGTGTAGGGGCTGGAGGAGGTTACAGAGATAGGGAAGGGTGTAGGGGCTGGAGGAGGTTGCAGAGATAGGGAGGGGTGTAGGGACTGGAGGAGGTTACAGAAATAGAGAGGTGTGTCGGGGCTGGAGCAGGTTACAGAGATACGGAGGGGTGTCGAGGATGGAGGAGGTTACAGAGATAGTGAGGGGTGGAGGGGCTGGAGGAGTGTACAGATAGTGAGGGATGTAGGAGCTGGAGGAGGTTACAGAGATAGAGAGGGGAGTAGGGCTGGAGGAGGTTACACAGATAGGGAGGAGTGTAGGGGCTGGAGGAGGTTACAGAGATAGGGAGGGGTTTAGGGGCTGGAGGAGGTTACAGAGATAGGGAGCGGTGTAGTGGCTGGAGGCGGGTACAGAGATAGGGAGGGGAGTAGGGCTGGAGGAGGTTGCAGAGATACGGAGGGGTGTGGAGGCTGGAGGAGGTTACAGAGATAGGGAGGGGTGTAGGGGCTGGAGGGGTTACAGAGATACGGATGGGTGAGGGGCTGGAGGAGTTTACAGAGATACGGAGGGGTGTAGAGGCTGGAGGAGGTTACTGAGATAGGGAGGGGTGTAAAGGCTGGAGGGGATTACAGAGATAGGGAGGGGTGTAGGGGCTGGAGGAGGTTAAAGAGATAGGGAGGTGTGTCGGGGCTGGAGGAGGTTACAGAGATATGGAGGGGTGTAGAGTCTGGTGGAGGTTACAGAGATAGGGAGGGGTGTAGGGGCTGGAGGAGGTTACAGAGATAGGGAGGGGAGTAGGGGCTGGAGGAGGTAACAAAGATAGGGAGGGGTGTAGGGGCTGGAGGAGGTTACAGAGATAGGGAGGGGAGTAGGGGCTGGAGGAGGTAACAAAGATAGGGAGGGGTGTAGGGGCTGGAGGAGGTAACAAAGATAGGGAGGGGTGTAGGGGCTGGAGGAGGTTACAGAGATAGCGAGGGGTGTAGGGGCTGGAGGAGGTTACAGAGATAGGGAGGGTGTAGGGGCTGGAGGAGGTTGCAGAGATAGGGAGGGGTGTAGGGGCTGGAGGAGGTTACAGAGATAGGGAGGGGTGTAGGGGCTATGGAGGTTACAGAGATAGGGAGGTGTGTATTGGCTGGAGGAGGTAACAAAGATAGGGAGGGGTGTAGGGACTGGAGGAGGTTACAGAGATATGGCGGGGAGTAGGGGCTGGAGGAGGTAACAAAGATAGGGAGGGGTGTAGGGGCTGGAGGAGGTTACAGAGATAGGGAGGGGTGTAGGGGCTGGAGGGTTTACAGAGATAGGGAGGGGAGTAGGGGCTGGAGGAGGTAACAAAGATAGGGAGGGGTGTCGGGGCTGGAGGAGGTAACAAAGATAGGGAGGGGTGTAGGGTCTGGAGGCGTTTACAGAGATGGGGAGATGTGTCGGGGCTGGAGGAGGTTACAGAGATAAGGAGGGGTGTTGGGGCTGGAGGGTTTACAGAGATAGGGAGGTGTGTTGGGGATGGAGGAGGTTACAGAGATAGGGAGGGGTGTTGGGGCTGGAGTAGGTTACAGAGATAGGGAGGAGTGTAGGAGCTGGAGGAGGTTACAGAGATAGGGAGTGGTGTAGGGGCTGGAGGAGGTTACAGAGATAGGGAGGGGAGTAGGGGCTGGAGGAGGTAACAAAGATCGGGAGGGGTGTAGGGGCTGGAGGAGGTTACAGAGATAGGGAGGGGAGTAGGGGCTGGAGGGGTTACAGAGAATGGGAGGGGAGTAGGGCTGGAGGAATTTACAGAGATAGGGAGGGGTTTCGGGGCTGGAGGAGGTTACAGAGATAGGGAGGGTGTCGGGGCTGGAGGAGGTTACAGAGATAGGGAGGGGTGTAGGGGCTGGAGGGGTTACAGAGAATGGGAGGGGAGTAGGGGCTGGAGGAGGTTACAGAGATAGGGAAGGGAGTAGGGGCTGGAGGGGTTACAGAGATAGGGAGGAGAGTAGGGGTGGAGGAAGTTACAGAGATAGGGAGGGGTTTAGGGGCTGGAGGAGGTTCCAGAGATAGGGAGGGATGTAGGGGCTGGAGGAGGGTACAGAGATAGGGAGTGGAGTAGGGCTGGAGGAAGTAACAGAGATAGGGAGGAGTGTAGGTGCTGAAGGTGGTTACTGAGACCGCGAGGTATGTAGAGTCTGGAGGAGTTTACAGAGATAGGGAGGTGTGTAGGGGCTGGAGGAGGTTGCAGAGATAGGGAGGGGTGTAGGTGCTGGAGGAGGTTATAGAGATCGGGAGGGGTGTAGGGGCTGGAGGGGATTGCTGAGATAGGGAGGGGTGTAGGGGCTGGAGGAGGGTACAGAGATATGGAGGGGTGTGGGGACTGGAGGAGGTTACAGAGATAGGGTGGGGTGTAGGGGCTGGAGGAGGTTACAGAGATAGGGAGGGTGTAGGGCTGGAGAAGGTTACAGAGATAGGGAGGGGTGTAGGGCTGGAGGAGGTTACAGAGATAAGGAGGGGTTTAGGGCTGCAGGCGGTTACAGAGATAGGGAGGGGTGTAGGGGCTGGAGGAGGTTACAGGGATAGGGAGGGCTGTAGACCTGGAGGAGGTTACAGAGATAGGGAGGGATGTAGGGGCTGGAGGAGGATACAGAGATAGGGAGCGGTGCAGGGGCTTGAGGAGATTACAGAGATAGGGAGGGATGTAGGGGCTCGAGGAGGTTACAGAGATAGGGAGTGGTGTAGGGCTGGAGGAGATTACAGAGATAGGGAGGGGTGTAGGGACTGGAGGAGGTTTTGAAATAGGGAGGGGCATAGGGGCTGGAGGAGGTTACAGAGATAGGGAGGGGTGTCTGGGCTGGAGGGGTTTTCAGAGTAAGGGAGGCATGTAGGTGTTGGAGCCGGTGACAGAGATAGGGAGGGATTTAGGGGCTGGAGGAAGTTACAGAGATAGGGAGGGTGTCGGGCTGGAGGAGGTTACAGAGATAGGGAGGGGTGTAGGGGCTGGAGGAGGTTACAGAGATCAGGAGGGTGTCGGGGCTGGAGGAGGTTACAGAGAATGGGAGGGGTGTATGGGCTGAAGGAGGTTTCAGAGATAGGGAGGGGTGTAGGGGCTGGAGGAGGTTTCAGAGATACAGAGGGATGTAGAGGCTGGAGAAGGTTACAGAGATAGGGAGGTGTGTCGGGGCTGGAGGAGGTTACAGAGATACGGAGGGGTGTAGGGGCTATGGAGGTTACAGAGATAGGGAGGTGTGTATTGGCTGGAGGAGGTAACAAAGATAGGGAGGGGTGTAGGGACTGGAGGAGGTTACAGAGATATGGCGGGGAGTAGGGGCTGGAGGAGGTAACAAAGATAGGGAGGGGTGTAGGGGCTGGAGGAGGTTACAGAGATAGGGAGGGGTGTAGGGGCTGGAGGGTTTACAGAGATAGGGAGGGGAGTAGGGGCTGGAGGAGGTAACAAAGATAGGGAGGGGTGTCGGGGCTGGAGGAGGTAACAAAGATAGGGAGGGGTGTAGGGTCTGGAGGCGTTTACAGAGATGGGGAGATGTGTCGGGGCTGGAGGAGGTTACAGAGATAAGGAGGGGTGTTGGGGCTGGAGGGTTTACAGAGATAGGGAGGTGTGTTGGGGATGGAGGAGGTTACAGAGATAGGGAGGGGTGTTGGGGCTGGAGTAGGTTACAGAGATAGGGAGGAGTGTAGGAGCTGGAGGAGGTTACAGAGATAGGGAGTGGTGTAGGGGCTGGAGGAGGTTACAGAGATAGGGAGGGGAGTAGGGGCTGGAGGAGGTAACAAAGATCGGGAGGGGTGTAGGGGCTGGAGGAGGTTACAGAGATAGGGAGGGGAGTAGGGGCTGGAGGGGTTACAGAGAATGGGAGGGGAGTAGGGCTGGAGGAAGTTACAGAGATAGGGAGGGGTTTCGGGGCTGGAGGAGGTTACAGAGATAGGGAGGGTGTCGGGGCTGGAGGAGGTTACAGAGATAGGGAGGGGTGTAGGGGCTGGAGGGGTTACAGAGAATGGGAGGGGAGTAGGGGCTGGAGGAGGTTACAGAGATAGGGAAGGGAGTAGGGGCTGGAGGGGTTACAGAGATAGGGAGGAGAGTAGGGGTGGAGGAAGTTACAGAGATAGGGAGGGGTTTAGGGGCTGGAGGAGGTTCCAGAGATAGGGAGGGATGTAGGGGCTGGAGGAGGGTACAGAGATAGGGAGTGGAGTAGGGCTGGAGGAAGTAACAGAGATAGGGAGGAGTGTAGGTGCTGAAGGTGGTTACTGAGACCGCGAGGTATGTAGAGTCTGGAGGAGTTTACAGAGATAGGGAGGTGTGTAGGGGCTGGAGGAGGTTGCAGAGATAGGGAGGGGTGTAGGTGCTGGAGGAGGTTATAGAGATCGGGAGGGGTGTAGGGGCTGGAGGGGATTGCTGAGATAGGGAGGGGTGTAGGGGCTGGAGGAGGGTACAGAGATATGGAGGGGTGTGGGGACTGGAGGAGGTTACAGAGATAGGGTGGGGTGTAGGGGCTGGAGGAGGTTACAGAGATAGGGAGGGGTGTAGGGGCTGGAGGGGGTTACAGAGATAGGGAGGGTGTAGGGCTGGAGAAGGTTACAGAGATAGGGAGGGGTGTAGGGCTGGAGGAGGTTACAGAGATAAGGAGGGGTTTAGGGCTGCAGGCGGTTACAGAGATAGGGAGGGGTGTAGGGGCTGGAGGAGGTTACAGGGATAGGGAGGGCTGTAGACCTGGAGGAGGTTACAGAGATAGGGAGGGATGTAGGGGCTGGAGGAGGATACAGAGATAGGGAGCGGTGCAGGGGCTTGAGGAGATTACAGAGATAGGCAGGGGTGTAGGGGCTTGAGGAGATTACAGAGCTAGGGAGGAGTGTAGGCCTGCAGGAGGTTACAGAGCTAGGGAGGGATGTAGGGGCTCGAGGAGGTTACAGAGATAGGGAGTGGTGTAGGGCTGGAGGAGATTACAGAGATAGGGAGGGGTGTAGGGACTGGAGGAGGTTTTGAAATAGGGAGGGGCATAGGGGCTGGAGGAGGTTACAGAGATAGGGAGGGGTGTCTGGGCTGGAGGGGTTTTCAGAGTAAGGGAGGCATGTAGGTGTTGGAGCCGGTGACAGAGATAGGGAGGGATTTAGGGGCTGGAGGAAGTTACAGAGATAGGGAGGGTGTCGGGCTGGAGGAGGTTACAGAGATAGGGAGGGGTGTAGGGGCTGGAGGAGGTTACAGAGATCAGGAGGGTGTCGGGGCTGGAGGAGGTTACAGAGAATGGGAGGGGTGTATGGGCTGAAGGAGGTTTCAGAGATAGGGAGGGGTGTAGGGGCTGGAGGAGGTTTCAGAGATACAGAGGGATGTAGAGGCTGGAGAAGGTTACAGAGATAGGGAGGTGTGTCGGGGCTGGAGGAGGTTACAGAGATACGGAGGAGTGTAGAGGCTGGAGGAGGTTACAGAGATAGTGAGGGGTGGAGGGGCTGGAGGAGGTTACAGAGATAGGGAGGGGAGTAGGGGCTGGAGGAGGTAACAAAGATAGGGAGGGGTGTAGGGGTTGGAGGAAGTTACAGAGATAGGGAGGAGTGTAGGGGCTGGAGGAGGTTACAGAGATAGGGAGGGGAGTAGGGGCTGTAGGAGGTAACAAAGATAGGGAGGGGTGTAGGGGTTTGAGGAAGTTACAGAGATAGGGAGGTGTTTAGGGGCTGGAGGAGGGCCCACAGATAGGGAGGGGAGTAGGGCTGGAGTATGTTACGGAGATAGGGAGGGGTGTAGGGGCTGGAGAATGTTACAGAGTTAGGGAGAGGTGTACGAGGTTACAGAAATGTGGAGGGGCTGGAGGAGATTATAGAGATAGGGAGGGGCGTAGGGGCTGGAGCGGGTTGCAGAGATATGGAGGGGTGTGGGGACTGGAGGAGGTTACAGAGATAGGGAGGGGTGTCGGGGCTGGAGGAGGTTACATTGATCAAGAGGGGTGTATGGGCTCGAGGGGGTTACAGAGATAGGGAGGGGTGTAGGGGCTGGAGGAGGTTACAGAGATATTGAGGGTTGTAGGGCTGGAGGAGATTACAGAGATAGGGAGAGGTGTAGGGGCTGGAGGAGGTAACAATGATAGGGAGGTGTGTTGGGCTGCAGGAGGTTACAGAGATAGGGAGGGGTTTAGGGGCTGGAGGGGGTTACAGAAATAGGGAGGGGTGTAGGGGCTGGAGGAGGTTACAGAGATAGGGAGGGGTGTAGGGGCTGGAGGGGGTTACAGAGATAGGGAGGGGTGTAGGGGCTGGAGGAGGTTACAGAGATAGGGAGGGGTGTAGGGGCTGGAGGAGGTTACAGAGATAGGGAGGGGTGTAGGGGCTGGAGGAGGTTACAGAGATAGGGAGGAGTGTAGGGGCTGGAGGAGGTTACAGAGATAGGGAGGGGTGTAGGGGCTGGAGGAGGTTACAGAGATAGGGAGGTGTGTGGGGTCTGGAGGAGGTTACAGAGATAGGGAGGGGTGTATGGGCTGGAGGAGGTTACAGAGAGAGGGAGTGGTGTAAGGGCTGGAGGAGGTTACAGAGATAGGGAGGGATGTAGGGGCTGGAGGGGGTTACTGAGATAGGGAGGGGTGGAGGGGCTGGAGGAGGTTACAGAGATAGGGAGGGGAGTAGGGGCTGGAGGAGGTAACAAAGATAGGGAGGGGTGTAGGGGTTGGAGGAAGTTACAGAGATAGGGAGGAGTGTAGGGGCTGGAGGAGGTTACAGAGATAGGGAGGGGAGTAGGGTCTGGAGGAGGTAACAAAGATAGGGAGGGGTGTAGGGGTTGGAGGAAGTTACAGAGATAGGGAGGTGTTTAGGGGCTGGAGGAGGGCCCAGAGATAGGGAGGGGAGTAGGGCTGGAGTATGTTACGGAGATAGGGAGGGGTGTAGGGGCTGGAGAATGTTACAGAGTTAGGGAGAGGTGTACGAGGTTACAGAAATGTGGAGGGGCTGGAGGAGATTATAGAGATAGGGAGGGGCGTAGGGGCTGGAGCGGGTTACAGAGATATGGAGGGGTGTGGGGACTGGAGGAGGTTACAGAGATAGGGAGGGGTGTAGGGCTGGAGGAGGTTACAGAGATAGGGAGGGGTGTAGAGGCTGGAGGATGTTACAGGGATATGGAGGGGCGCAGGGGCTGGAGGGGGTTACAGAGATAGGGAGGGGTTTAGGGGCTGGAGGATGTTACAGAGATAGGGAGGGGAGTAGGGCTGGAGGAGTTTACAAACATAGGGAGGGGTGTAGGGGCTGGAGGAGGTTACAGAGATAGGGAGTGGAGTAGGGGCTGGAGGAGGTAACAAAGATAGGGTGGGGTGTAGGGGCTTGAGGAGATTAAAGAGATAGGGAGGGGTGTATTGGCTGGAGGAGGATACAGAGCTCGGGAGGGGTGTAGGGACTGGAGGACGTTTTGAGATAGGGAGGGGTGTTGGGGCTGGAGGAGGTTACAGAGATAGGGAGGGTTGTAGGGGCTGGAGGGGTTTTCAGAGATAGGGAGGGGTGTAGGGGCTGGAGGATGTTGCAGAGATAGGGAGGGTTTTCGCGGCTGGAGGAGGTTACAGAGATAGGGAGGGGTGTAGGGGCTGGAGGGGTCTTCAGAGATAGGGAGGGGTGTAGGGGCTGGAGGAGGTTACAGAGATAGGGAGGGTGTAGGGGCTGGAGGAGATTACAGAGATAGGGAGGTATGTAGGGGCTGGAGGAAGTTACAGAGATAGGGAGGTATGTAGGGGCTGGAGGAAGTTAGAGATACGGAGGGGTGCAGGGACTGGAGGAGGTTACAGAGATAGGGAGGGGTGTAGGGGCTGGAGGAGATTACAGAGATAGGGAGGGGTGTCGGGGCTGGAGGAGATTACAGAGATAGGGAGGTATGTAGGGGCTGGAGGAAGTTACAGAGATAGGGAGGTATGTAGGGGCTGGAGGAAGTTAGAGATACGGAGGGGTGCAGGGACTGGAGGAGGTTACAGAGATAGGGAGGGGTGTAGGGGCTGGAGGAGATTACAGAGATAGGGAGGGGTGTCGGGGCTGGAGGAGATTACAGAGATAGGGAGGTATGTAGGGGCTGGAGGAAGTTAGAGATACGGAGGGGTGCAGGGACTGGAGGAGGTTACAGAGATAGGGAGGGTGTAGGGGCTGGAGGAGATTACAGAGATAGGGAGGGGTGTCGGGGCTGGAGGAGATTACAGAGATAGGGAGGTATGTAGGGGCTGGAGGAAGTTAGAGATACGGAGGGGTGCAGGGACTGGAGGAGGTTACAGAGATAGGGAGGGGTGTAGGGACTGGAGGAAGTTACAGAGATAGGGAGGGGTGTAGTCACTGGAGGAAGTTAGAGATACGGAGGGGTGTAGTGGCTGGAGGAGGTTACAGAGATAGGGAGGGGTGTAGGGGCTGGAGGAGGTTACAGAGATAGGGAGGGGTGTAGGGGCTGGAGGATGTTACAGAGATAGGGAGGGGTATAGGGGCTGGAGGAGGTTACAGAGATAGGGAGGGTTGTAGGGGCTGGAGGAGGTTACAGAGATAGGGAGGGGTGTAGGGCCTTGAGGAGGTTACAGAGATAGGGAGGGGTGTAGCGGCTGGAGGGGGTTACAGAGATAGGGAGGGGTGTAGGGGCTGGAGGGGGTTACAGAGATAGGGAGGGGTGTAGGGCCTTGAGGAGGTTACAGAGATAGGGAGGTGTGTAGGGGCTGGAGGAGGTTACAGAGATAGGGAGGGGTGTAGGGGCTGGAGGAGGTTACAGAGATAGGGAGGTGTGTAGGGGCTGGAGGAGGTTACAGAGATAGGGAGGGGTGTAGGGGCTGGAGGAGGTTACAGAGATAGGGAGGGGTGTATGGGCTGGAGAAGGTTACAGAGATAGGGAGGGGTGTAGCGGCTGGAGGAGGTTGCAGAGATAGGGAGGGGCGTAGAGGCTGGAGGAAGTTACAGAGAAAGGGAGGGGTGTAGGGGCTGGAGGGGGTTACAGAGATAGGGAGGGATGTAGGGGCTGGAGGAGGTTACAGAGATAGGGAGGGATGTAGGGGCTGGAGGGGGTTACAGAGATAGGGAGGGGGAGAGGGGTAGGAGGAGGTTACAGAGAAAGGGAGGTATATAGGGGCTGGAGGAGGTTCCTGAGATAGAAACATAGAAACATAGAAAATAGGTGCAGGAGCAGGCCATTCAGCCCTTCTAGCCTGCACCGCCATTCAATGAGTTCATGGCTGAACATGAAACTTCAGTACCCCCTTCCTGCTTTCTCACCATACCCCTTGATCCCCCGAGTAGTAAGGACTTCATCTAACTCCCTTTTGAATATATTTAGTGAATTGGCCTCAACAACTTTCTGTGGTAGAGAATTCCACAGGTTCACCACTCTCTGGGTGAAGAAGTTTCTCCTCATCTCGGTCCTAAATGGCTTACCCCTTATCCTTAGACTGTGACCCCTGGTTCTGGACTTCCCCAACATTGGGAACATTCTTCCTGCATCTAACCTGTCTAAACCCGTCAGAATTTTAAACGTTTCTATGAGGTCCCCTCTCATTCTTCTGAACTCCAGTGAATACAAGCCCAGTTGATCCAGTCTTTCTTGATAGGTCAGTCCCGCCATCCCGGGAATCAGTCTGGTGAACCTTCGCTGCACTCCCTCAATAGCAAGAATGTCCTTCCTCAAGTTAGGAGACCAAAACTGTACACAATACTCCAGGTGTGGCCTCACCAAGGCCCTGTACAACTGTAATAGGGAGGGGTATAGTGGCTGGAGGAGTTTACAGAGATAGGGAGGGGTGTAGGGGCTGGAGGAGGTTACAGAGATAGGGAGGGGTGTGGGAGCTGGAGGAGGTAACAGATATAGGGAGGGTGTCGGGGCTGGAGGAGGTTACAGAGATAGGGAGGGGTGTAGATGCTGGAGGAGGTTTCAGATATAGGGAGGGTGTCGGGGCTGGAGGAGGTTACAGAGATAGGGAGGGGTGTAGATGCTGGAGGAGGTTACAGAGATACGGAGGGATGTAGAGGCTGGAGGAGGTTACAGAGATAGGGAGGGGTATCAAGGCTGGAGGAGGGCCCAGAGATAGGGAGGGGAGTAGGGCTGGAGTATGTTACGGAGATAGGGAGGGGTGTAGGGGCTGGAGGAGGTTACAGAGATAGGGAGGGGTGTATGGGCTGGAGGAGGTTACAGAGATAGGGAGGGGTGTCGGGGCTGGAGGAGGTTACAGAGATAGGGAGGGGTGTAGGGGCTGGAGGAGGTTACAGAGATAGGGAGGGGTGTATGGGCTAGAGGAGGTTACAGAGATCGGGAGGGGTGTCGGGGCTGGAGGAGGTTACAGAGATAGGGATGGGTGTAGGGGCTGGAGGAGGTTACAGAGATAGGGAGGCGCGTAGGGGCTGGAGCGGGTTACAGAGATATGGAGGGGTGTGGGGACTGGAGGAGATTACAGAGATAGGGAGGGGTGTAGGGCTGGAGGAGGTTACAGAGATAGGGAGGGGTGTAGAGGCTGGAGGATGTTACAGGGATATGGAGGGGCGCAGGGGCTGGAGGAGGTTACAGAGATAGGGAGGGGTGTAGGGGCTGGAGGAGGTTACAGAGATAGGGAGGGGTGTGGGAGCTGGAGGAGGTTACAGATATAGGGAGGGTGTCGGGGCTGGAGGAGGTTACAGAGATAGGGAGGGGTGTAGATGCTGGAGGAGGTTACAGAGATACGGAGGGATGTAGAGGCTGGAGGAGGTTACAGAGATAGGGAGGGGTATCAAGGCTGGAGGAGGGCCCAGAGATAGGGAGGGGAGTAGGGCTGGAGTATGTTACGGAGATAGGGAGGGGTGTAGGGGCAGGAGGAGGTTACAGAGATAGGGAGGGGTGTATGGGCTGGAGGAGGTTACAGAGATAGGGAGGGGTGTCGGGGCTGGAGGAGGTTACAGAGATAGGGAGGGGTGTAGGGGCTGGAGGAGGTTTCAGATATAGGGAGGGTGTCGGGGCTGGAGGAGGTTACAGAGATAGGGAGGGGTGTAGATGCTGGAGGAGGTTACAGAGATACGGAGGGATGTAGAGGCTGGAGGAGGTTACAGAGATAGGGAGGGGTATCAAGGCTGGAGGAGGGCCCAGAGATAGGGAGGGGAGTAGGGCTGGAGTATGTTACGGAGATAGGGAGGGATGTAGGGGCTGGAGGAGGTTACAGAGATAGGGAGGGATGTATGGGCTGGAGGAGGTTACAGAGATAGGGAGGGGTGTCGGGGCTGGAGGAGGTTACAGAGATAGGGAGGGGTGTAGGGGCTGGAGGAGGTTACAGAGATAGGGAGGGGTGTATGGGCTAGAGGAGGTTACAGAGATCGGGAGGGGTGTCGGGGCTGGAGGAGGTTACAGAGATAGGGAGGGGTGTAGGGGCTGGAGGAGGTTACAGAGATAGGGAGGGGCGTAGGGGCTGGAGCGGGTTACAGAGATATGGAGGGGTGTGGGGACTGGAGGAGATTACAGAGATAGGGAGGGGTGTAGGGCTGGAGTAGGTTACAGAGATAGGGAGGGGTGTAGAGGCTGGAGGATGTTACAGGGATATGGAGGGGCGCAGGGGCTGGAGGAGGTTACAGAGATAGGGAGGGGTGTAGGGGCTGGAGGAGGTTACAGAGATAGGGAGGGGTGTGGGAGCTGGAGGAGGTTACAGATATAGGGAGGGTGTCGGGGCTGGAGGAGGTTACAGAGATAGGGAGGGGTGTAGGGGCTGGAGGAGGTTTCAGAGATAGGGAGGGGTGTAGATGCTGGAGGAGGTTTCAGATATAGGGAGGGTGTCGGGGCTGGAGGAGGTTACAGAGATAGGGAGGGGTGTAGGGGTTGGAGGAAGTTACAGAGATAGGGAGGTGTTTAGGGGCTGGAGGAGGGCCCAGAGATAGGGAGGGGAGTAGGGCTGGAGTATGTTACGGAGATAGGGAGGGGTGTAGGGGCTGGAGGAGGTTACAGAGATAGGGAGTGGTGTAGGAGCTGGAGGAGGTTACAGAGATAGGGAGGGATGTAGGGGCTGGAGGAGGTTACAGAGATAGGGAGGGGTGTATGGGCTGGAGGAGGTTACAGAGATAGGGAGGGGTGTCGGGGCTGGAGGAGGTTACAGAGATAGGGAGGGGTGTAGGGGCTGGAGGAGGTTACAGAGATAGGGAGGGGCGTAGGGGCTGGAGCGGGTTACAGAGATATGGAGGGGTGTGGGGACTGGAGGAGGTTACAGAGATAGGGAGGGGTGTAGGGCTGGAGGAGGTTACAGAGATAGGGAGGGGTGTAGAGGCTGGAGGATGTTACAGGGATATGGAGGGGCGCAGGGGCTGAAGGAGGTTACAGAGATAGGGAGGGGTTTAGGGGCTGAAGGAGGTTTCAGAGATAGAGAGGGGTGTAGGGGCTGGAGGAGGTTTCAGAGATAGGGAGGGGTGTAGATGCTGGAGGAGGTTACAGAGATACGGAGGGATGTAGAGGCTGGAGGAGGTTACAGAGATAGGGAGGGGCTGGAGGGGGTTACAGAGATAGGGAGGGGTGTAGGGGCTGGAGGAGGTTATAGAGATAGGGAGGTGTGTCGGGGCTGGAGGAGGTTACAGAGATACGGAGGAGTGTAGAGGCTGGAGGAGGTTACAGAGATAGTGAGGGGTGGAGGGGCTGGAGGAGTTTACATAGCTAGGGAGGGGAGTAGGGGCTGGAGGAGGTAACAAAGATAGGGAGGGGTGTAGGGGTTGGAGGAAGTTATAGAGATAGGGAGGAGTGTAGGGGCTGGAGGAGGTTACAGAGATAGGGAGGGGAGTAGGGGCTGGAGGAGGTAACAAAGATAGGGAGGGGTGTAGGGGTTGGAGGAAGTTACAGAGATAGGGAGGTGTTTAGGGGCTGGAGGAGGGCCCAGAGATAGGGAGGGGAGTAGGGCTGGAGTATGTTACGGAGATAGGGAGGGGTGTAGTGGCTGGAGGAGGTTACAGAGATAGGGAGTGGTGTAGGAGCTGGAGGAGGTTACAGAGATAGGGAGGGATGTAGGGGCTGGAGGAGGTTACAGAGATAGGGAGGGGTGTATGGGCTGGAGGAGGTTACAGAGATAGGGAGGGGTGTCGGGGCTGGAGGAGGTTACAGAGATAGGGAGGGGTGTAGGGGCTGGAGGAGGTTACAGAGATAGGGAGGGGCGTAGGGGCTGGAGCGGGTTACAGAGATATGGAGGGGTGTGGGGACTGGAGGAGGTTACAGAGATAGGGAGGGGTGTAGGGCTGGAGGAGGTTACAGAGATAGGGAGGGGTGTCGAGGCTGGAGGATGTTACAGAGATAGGGAGGGGTGTAGGGGCTGGAGGAGGTTACAGAGATAGGGAGGGGCGTAGGGGCTGGAGCGGGTTACAGAGATATGGAGGGGTGTGGGGACTGGAGGAGGTTACAGAGATAGGGAGGGGTGTAGGGCTGGAGGAGGTTACAGAGATAGGGAGGGGTGTCGAGGCTGGAGGATGTTACAGGGATATGGAGGGGCGCAGGGGCTGGAGGAGGTTACAGAGATAGGGAGGGTTTAGGGGCTGGAGGAGGTTACAGAGATAGGAGTGGTGTTGATGCTGGAGGAGGTTACAGAGATAGGGAGGGGAGTAGGGGCTGGAGGAGGTAACAAAGATAGGGTGGGGTGTAGGGGCTTGAGGAGATTACAGAGATAGGGAGGGGTGTATTGGCTGGAGGAGGAGACAGAGCTCGGGAGGGGTGTAGGGACTGGAGGAGGTTTTGAGATATGGAGGGCTGTTGGGGCTGGAGGAGGTTACAGAGATAGGGAGGGTTTTCGCGGCTGGAGGAGGTTACAGAGATAGGGAGGGGTGTAGGGGCTGGAGGGGTCTTCAGAGATAGGGAGGGGTGTAGGAGCTGGAGGAGGTTACAGAGATAGGGAGGGATGTAGGGGCTGGAGGAGGTTACAGAGATAGGGAGGGGTGTATGGGCTGGAGGAGGTTACAGAGATAGGGAGGGGTGTCGGGGCTGGAGGAGGTTACAGAGATAGGGAGGGGTGTAGGGGCTGGAGGAGGTTACAGAGATAGGGAGGGGCGTCGGGGCTGGAGCGGGTTACAGAGATATGGAGGGGTGTGGGGACTGGAGGAGGTTACAGAGATAGGGAGGGGTGTAGGGCTGGAGGAGGTTACAGAGATAGGGAGGGGTGTCGAGGCTGGAGGATGTTACAGGGATATGGAGGGGCGCAGGGGCTGGAGGAGGTTACAGAGATAGGGAGGGGTTTAGGGGCTGGAGGAGGTTACAGAGATAGGAGTGGTGTTGATGCTGGAGGAGGTTACAGAGATAGGGAGGGGAGTAGGGGCTGGAGGAGGTAACAGAGATAGGGTGGGGTGTAGGGGCTTGAGGAGATTACAGAGATAGGGAGGGGTGTATTGGCTGGAGGAGGATACAGAGCTCGGGAGGGGTGTAGGGACTGGAGGAGGTTTTGAGATAGGGAGGGGTGTAGGGGCTGGAGGGGTCTTCAGAGATAGGGAGGGGTGTAGGGGCTGGAGGAGGTTACAGAGATAGGGAGGAGTGTAGGGCCTGGAGGAAGTTACAGAGATAGGGAGGGGTGTAGGGACTGGAGGAAGTTAGAGATACGGAGGGGTGCAGGGACTGGAGGAGGTTACAGAGATAGGGAGGGGTGTAGGGACTGGAGGAGGTTACAGAGATAGGGAGGGGTGTAGAGGCTGGAGGAGGTTACAGTGATAGGGAGGGGTGTAGGGCCTTGAGGAGGTTACAGAGAAAGGGAGGGGTGTAGGGCCTTGAGGAGGTTACAGAGATAGGGAGGGGTGTAGGGGCTGGAGGGGGTTACAGAGTTAGGGAAGGGTGTAGGGGCTGGAGGAGTTTACAGAGATAGGGAGGGGTGTATGGGCTGGAGAAGGTTACAGAGATAGGGAGAGGTGTAGGGGCTGGAGGGGTTACAGAGATAGGGAGGGGTGTAGGGGCTGGAGTGGGTTGCAGAGATAGGGAGGGGTGTAGAGGCTGGAGGAGGTTACAGAGATAGGGAGGGGCGTAGGGGCTGGAGGAGGTTACAGAGATAGGGAGGGGTTTAGGGGCTGGAGGAAGTTACAGAGATAGGGAGGGGTGTCGTGGTTGGAGGAGGTTACAGAGATAGGGAGGAGTGTGGGGGCAGGACTAGGTTACAGAGATAGGGAGGGGTGTTGGGGCTGGAGGAGGTTACAGAGATAGGGAGGGGTGTAGTGGCTGGAGGAGGTTACAGAGATAGGGAGGGGTGTAGGGGCTGGAGGAGGTTACAGAGATAGGGAGGGGTGTAGGGGCTGGAGGAGGTTACAGAGATAGGGAGGGGTGTATGGGCTGGAGGAAGTTACAGAGATAGGGAGGGGTGTCGGGGCTGGAGGAGGTTACAGAGATAGGGAGGGGTGTAGGGGCTGGAGGAGGTTACAGAGATAGGGAGGGGCGTAGGGGCTGGAGCGGGTTACAGAGATATGGAGGGGTGTGGGGACTGGAGGAGGTTACAGAGATAGGGAGGGGTGTAGGGCTGGAGGAGGTTACAGAGATAGGGAGGGGTGTAGAGGCTGGAGGATGTTACAGGGATATGGAGGGGCGCAGGGGCTGAAGGAGGTTACAGAGATAGGGAGGGGTTTAGGGGCTGAAGGAGGTTTCAGAGATAGAGAGGGGTGTAGGGGCTGGAGGAGGTTTCAGAGATAGGGAGGGGTGTAGATGCTGGAGGAGGTTACAGAGATACGGAGGGATGTAGAGGCTGGAGGAGGTTACAGAGATAGGGAGGGGCTGGAGGGGGTTACAGAGATAGGGAGGGGTGTAGGGGCTGGAGGAGGTTATAGAGATAGGGAGGTGTGTCGAGGCTGGAGGAGGTTACAGAGATACGGAGGAGTGTAGAGGCTGGAGGAGGTTACAGAGATAGTGAGGGGTGGAGGGGCTGGAGGAGTTTACATAGCTAGGGAGGGGAGTAGGGGCTGGAGGAGGTAACAAAGATAGGGAGGGGTGTAGGGGTTGGAGGAAGTTATAGAGATAGGGAGGAGTGTAGGGGCTGGAGGAGGTTACAGAGATAGGGAGGGGAGTAGGGGCTGGAGGAGGTAACAAAGATAGGGAGGGGTGTAGGGGTTGGAGGAAGTTACAGAGATAGGGAGGTGTTTAGGGGCTGGAGGAGGGCCCAGAGATAGGGAGGGGAGTAGGGCTGGAGTATGTTACGGAGATAGGGAGGGGTGTAGGGGCTGGAGGAGGTTACAGAGATAGGGAGGGGTGTAGGGGCTGGAGGAGGTTACAGAGATAGGGAGGGGTGTAGGGGCTGGAGGAGGTTACAGAGATAGGGAGGGGTGTAGGGGCTGGAGGGGGTTACAGAGATAGGGAGTGGTGTAGGAGCTGGAGGAGGTTACAGAGATAGGGAGGGATGTAGGGGCTGGAGGAGGTTACAGAGATAGGGAGGGGTGTATGGGCTGGAGGAGGTTACAGAGATAGGGAGGGGTGTCGGGGCTGGAGGAGGTTACAGAGATAGGGAGGGGTGTAGGGGCTGGAGGAGGTTACAGAGATAGGGAGGGGCGTAGGGGCTGGAGCGGGTTACAGAGATATGGAGGGGTGTGGGGACTGGAGGAGGTTACAGAGATAGGGAGGGGTGTAGGGCTGGAGGAGGTTACAGAGATAGGGAGGGGTGTCGAGGCTGGAGGATGTTACAGGGATATGGAGGGGCGCAGGGGCTGGAGGAGGTTACAGAGATAGGGAGGGTTTAGGGGCTGGAGGACGTTACAGAGATAGGAGTGGTGTTGATGCTGGAGGAGGTTACAGAGATAGGGAGGGGAGTAGGGGCTGGAGGAGGTAACAAAGATAGGGTGGGGTGTAGGGGCTTGAGGAGATTACAGAGATAGGGAGGGGTGTATTGGCTGGAGGAGGAGACAGAGCTCGGGAGGGGTGTAGGGACTGGAGGAGGTTTTGAGATATGGAGGGCTGTTGGGGCTGGAGGAGGTTACAGAGATAGGGAGGGTTTTCGCGGCTGGAGGAGGTTACAGAGATAGGGAGGGGTGTAGGGGCTGGAGGGGTCTTCAGAGATAGGGAGGGGTGTAGGAGCTGGAGGAGGTTACAGAGATAGGGAGGGGTGTCGGGGCTGGAGGAGGTTACAGAGATAGGGAGGGGTGTAGGGGCTGGAGGAGGTTACAGAGATAGGGAGGGGCGTAGGGGCTGGAGCGGGTTACAGAGATATGGAGGGGTGTGGGGACTGGAGGAGGTTACAGAGATAGGGAGGGGTGTAGGGCTGGAGGAGGTTACAGAGATAGGGAGGGGTGTCGAGGCTGGAGGATGTTACAGGGATATGGAGGGGCGCAGGGGCTGGAGGAGGTTACAGAGATAGGGAGGGGTTTAGGGGCTGGAGGAGGTTACAGAGATAGGAGTGGTGTTGATGCTGGAGGAGGTTACAGAGATAGGGAGGGGAGTAGGGGCTGGAGGAGGTAACAGAGATAGGGTGGGGTGTAGGGGCTTGAGGAGATTACAGAGATAGGGAGGGGTGTATTGGCTGGAGGAGGATACAGAGCTCGGGAGGGGTGTAGGGACTGGAGGAGGTTTTGAGATAGGGAGGGGTGTAGGGGCTGGAGGGGTCTTCAGAGATAGGGAGGGGTGTAGGGGCTGGAGGAGGTTACAGAGATAGGGAGGAGTGTAGGGCCTGGAGGAAGTTACAGAGATAGGGAGGGGTGTAGGGACTGGAGGAAGTTAGAGATACGGAGGGGTGCAGGGACTGGAGGAGGTTACAGAGATAGGGAGGGGTGTAGGGACTGGAGGAGGTTACAGAGATAGGGAGGGGTGTAGAGGCTGGAGGAGGTTACAGTGATAGGGAGGGGTGTAGGGCCTTGAGGAGGTTACAGAGAAAGGGAGGGGTGTAGGGCCTTGAGGAGGTTACAGAGATAGGGAGGGGTGTAGGGGCTGGAGGGGGTTACAGAGTTAGGGAAGGGTGTAGGGGCTGGAGGAGTTTACAGAGATAGGGAGGGGTGTATGGGCTGGAGAAGGTTACAGAGATAGGGAGAGGTGTAGGGGCTGGAGGGGTTACAGAGATAGGGAGGGGTGTAGGGGCTGGAGTGGGTTGCAGAGATAGGGAGGGGTGTATGGGCTGGAGAAGGTTACAGAGATAGGGAGGGGTGTAGAGGCTGGAGGAGGTTACAGAGATAGGGAGGGGTTTAGGGGCTGGAGGAAGTTACAGAGATAGGGAGGGGTGTAGTGGTTGGAGGAGGTTACAGAGATAGGGAGGAGTGTGGGGGCAGGACTAGGTTACAGAGATAGAGAGGGGTGTTGGGGCTGGAGGAGGTTACAGAGATAGGGAGGGGTGTAGTGGCTGGAGGAGGTTACAGAGATAGGGAG
>NW_027254656.1:0-35000 GCF_044704955.1 Pristiophorus japonicus | reverse complement strand
CATTCACTCCCACTGTACACAATCCCAATGGACCCAAACCCCTTTCCATTCACTCCCACCGTACACAATCCCAATGGACCCAAACCCCTTCCCATTCACTCCCATTGTACGCAATCCCAATGGACCCAAATCCCTTCCCATTCACTACCACTGTACACAATCCCAATGGAACCAAACCCTTTCCCGTTCATTCCCACTGTACACAATCCCAATGGACCCAAAACCCTTCCCATTCACTCCCACTGAACACAATCCCAGTGGACCCAAACCGCTTCCCATTCACTCCCACTGAACACAATCCCAATGGATCCAAACCCCTTCCCATTCACTCCGGAAATAGACAATCCCAATGGTCCCAAATCCCTTCCCATTCACTTCCACTGTACACAATCCCAATGGATCCAAACCCCTTCCCATTCACTCCGGAAATACACAATCGCAATGGACCCAAACCCCTTCCCACTCACTCCCACTGTGCACAATCCCAATGGACCCAAACCCCTTCCCATTCACTCCCACTGTCCACAATCCCAATGGACCCAAACCCCTTCCCATTCACTTCCCGTGTTCACAATCCCAATGGACCCAAACCCCTTCCCATTCACTCCCACTGTACACAATCCCAATGGACCCAAACCCATTCACTCCCACTGTACACAATCCCAATGGAGCCAAACCCCTTCCCATTCACTCCCACTGTGCACAATCTCAATGGATCCAAACCCCTTCACCCCTTCCCATTCACTCTGAACGTACACAATCCCAATGGATCCAAACCCCTTCCCTTTCACTCCCAATATACACAATGCCAATGGACCCAAACCCCTTTCCATTCACTCCCACCGCACACAATCCCAATGGACCAAACCCCTTCCCATTCACTCCCACTGTACACAATCCCAATGGACCCAAACCGCTTCCCATTCACTCCCACTGTACACAATCCCAATGGACCCAAATCCCTTCCCATTCACTCCCACTGTACACAATCCCAATGGACCCAAACCCCTTCCCATTCACTCCCATTGTACACAATCCCAATGGACCCAAACCCCTTCCCATTCACTCCCATTGTACACAATCCCAATGGAAACAAACCCCTTCCCATTCACTCCAAACGTACACAATCCCAATGGAAGCAAAGCCTTTCCCATTCATTCCCACTGAACACAATCCCAATGGACCCAAACCCGTTCCCATTCACTCCCACTGAACACAATCCCAATGGACCCAAAGCCGTTCCCATTCACTCCCGCTCTACACAATCCCAATGGAACCAAACCCTTTCCCGTTCATTCCCACTGTACACAATCCCAATGGACCCAAAACCCTTCCCATTCACTCCCACTGAACACAATCCCAGTGGACCCAAACCACTTCCCATTCACTCCCACTGACACAATCCCAATGGATCCAAACCCCTTCCCATTCACTCCGGAAATAGACAATCCCAATGGTCCCAAATCCCTTCCCATTCACTTCCACTGTACACAATCCCAATGGATCCAAACCCCTTCCCATTCACTCCGGAAATACACAATCGCAATGGACCCAAACCCCTTCCCACTCACTCCCACTGTGCACAATCCCAATGGACCCAAACCCCTTCCCATTCATTCCCACTATCCACAATCCCAATGGACCCAAACCCCTTCCCTTTCACTCCCACTGTACACAATCCCAATGGAACCAACCCCTTCTCATTCACTCCCATTGTACACATTCCCAATGGACCTAAACCTCTTCCCATTTACTCCCAATGTACACAATCCCAATGGAACCAAACCCCTTCCCATTCACTCTGAATGTATACAATCCCAATGGACCCAAATCCCTTCCCATTCACTCCCACTGTACACAATCCCAATGGACCCAAACCCCTTCCCATTCACTCCCACTGAACACAATCCCTATGGACCCAAACCGCTTCCCATTCACTCCCACTGTACACAATCCCAATGGACCCAAACCCCTTCCCATTCACTCCCATTGTACACAATCCGAATGGACCCAAACCCCTTCCCATTCACTCCCACTGTACACACTCCCAATGGACGCAAATCCCTTCCCATTCACTCCCACAGTGCACAATCCCAAAGGACCCAAAACCATTCCCATTCACTCCCACTGTACAAAATCCCAATGGACCCAAAACCCTTCCCATTCACTCCCACAGTGCACAATCCCAATGGACCCAAACCTCTTCCCTTTGATTCCAACTTTACACAATCCCAATGGACACAAACCCCTTCCCATTCACTCACATTGTACACATTCCCAATGGACACAAACCCCTTCCCATCCACTCCCACCGTACACTATCCCAATGGACCCAAACCCCTTCCCATTCACTCCCACTGTGCACAATCCCAATTAACCCAAACCCCTTCCCATTCAATCCCAATGGACCCAAACCCAATGGACCCAAACATCTTCCCATTCAATCCCATTGTACACAATCCCAGTGGACCAAACCCCTTCCCATTCACTCCCACTGTACACAATCCCAATGCACCCAGACCCCTTCCCATTCACTCCCATTGTACACAATCCCAATTGACCCAAACCCCTTCCCATTCAATCCCAATGGCCCCAATCCCAATGGACCCAAACATCTTCGAATTCACTCCCACTGCACACAATCCCAATGGACCCAAACCCCTTCCCATTCACTCCCACTGTACACAATCCCAATGGACCCAAACGCCTTCCCATTCAATCCCACTGTATACAATCCCAATGTACCCAAACCCCTTCCCATTCACTCCCACCATACACAATCCCAATGGAATCAAACCCCTTCCCATTCACTCCCACTGTACACAATCCCAATGGACCCAAACCCCTTCCCATTCACCCCCACTGTACAAAATCCCAATGGACCCAAACCCCTTCCCATTCACTCCCACTGTACACAATCCCAATGGACCCAAACCCCTTCCCATTCACTCCCACTGTACACAATCCCAATGGACCCAAATCCCTTCCCATTCACTCCCACTGTACACAATCCCAATGGACCCAAACCCCTTCCCATTCACTCCCATTGTACACAATCCCAATGGACCCAAACCCCTTCCCATTCACTCCCATTGTACACAATCCCAATGGAAACAAACCCCTTCCCATTCACTCCGAACGTACACAATCCCAATGGAAGCAAAGCCTTTCCCATTCATTCCCACTGAACACAATCCCAATGGACCCAAACCCGTTCCCATTCACTCCCACTGAACACAATCCCAATGGACCCAAAGCCGTTCCCATTCACTCCCGCTCTACACAATCCCAATGGAACCAAACCCTTTCCCGTTCATTCCCACTGTACACAATCCCAATGGACCCAAAACCCTTCCCATTCACTCCCACTGAACACAATCCCAGTGGACCCAAACCGCTTCCCATTCACTCCCACTGAACACAGTCCCAATGGATCCAAACCCCTTCCCATTCACTCCGGAAATACACAATCGCAATGGACCCAAACCCCTTCCCATTCACTCCCATTGTACACAATCTCAGTGGACCAAACCCCTTCCCATTCACTCCCATTGTACACAATCCCAATTGACCCAAACCCCTACCCATTCAATCCCAATGGACCCAATCCCAATGGACCCAAACATCTTCCCATTCACTCCCACGGTACTCAATCCCAATGGACCCAAACCCCTTCCCATTCACTCCGAACGTACACAATCCCAATGGACCCAAACCCCTTCCCATTCACTCCCACTGTACACAATCCCAATGGACCCAACACCTTTACTATTCTCTCCCATTGTACACAATCCCAATGGACTCAAACCCCTTCCCATTCACTCCCACTGTACACAATCCCAATGGACCCAAACCCCATCCCCTTCACTCGCACTGTACACAATCCCAATGGACCCAAGCCCTTTCCCAATCGCTCCCACCGTACAAAATCCCAATGGACCCAAACCCCTTCCCATTCACTCGCACTGTACACAATCCCAATGGACCCAAACCCCTTCCCATTCACTCCCACTGAACACAATCCCAATGGAACCAAACCCCTTCCCATTCACTCCGGTAGTACACAATCCCAATGGATCCAAATCCCTTCCCATTCACTCCGGAAGTACACAATCCCATATGGATCCAAACCCTTCCCATTCACTCCCGAAGTACACAATCCCAATGGATCCAAACCCCTTCCCATTCACTCTGGAAGTACACAATCCCAATGGACCCAACCCCATGCCCATTCACGCCCGTTGTACACAATCCCAATGGACCCAAACCCCTTCCAATTCACTCCCATTGTACACAATCCCAATGGACCCAAACCCATTCCCATTCACTCCCACCGTACACAATCCCAATATACCCAAACCCCTTCCCATTCACTCCCACTGCACACAATCCCAATGGACCCAAGCCCTTTCCCATTCACTCCCACCGGACATAATCCCAACGGACCCAAAACCCTTCCGATTCACTCCCACTGTACACAATCCCAATGGACCCAAACCCCTTCCCATTCACTCCCATTGTACACAATCCCAATGCACTCAAACCCCTTCCCATTCCCTCCCACTGCACACAATCCCAATGGACCCAAGCCCTTTCCCATTCACTCCCACCGGACATAATCCCAACGGACCCAAAACCCTTCCGATTCACTCCCACTGTACACAATCCCAATGGACCCAAACCCCTTCCCATTCACTCCCACTGTACACAATCCCAATTAACCCAAACCCCTTCCCATTCAATCCCAATCGACCCAAACCCAATGGACCCAAACCCCTTGCCATTCACTCCCACTGTACACAATCCCTATGCACCCAGACCCCTTCCCATTCACTCCCATTGTACACAATCCCAATTGACCCAAACCCCTTCCCATTCAATCCAAATGGACCCAATCCCAATGGACCCAAACATCTTCGAATTCACTCCCACTGTACACAATCCCAATGGACCCAAACCCCTTCCCATTCACTCCCACTGTACACAATCCCAATGGACCCAAACCCCTTCCCATTCACTCCCACTGTACACAATCCCAATGGACCCAAACCCCTTCCCATTCACTCCCACTGTACACACTCCCAATGGATGCAAATCCCTTCCCATTCACTTCCACAGTGCACAATTCCAATGGACCCCAACCCCTTCCCATTCACTCCCACTGTACACACTCCCAATGGATGCAAATCCCTTCCCATTCACTTCCACAGTGCACAATCCCAATGGACCCAAACCCCTTCCCATTTACTCCCACTGTACACAATTCCAATGGACCCAAACCCCTTCCCATTCACTCCCACTGTACACAATCCCAATGGACCCAAATCCCTTCCCATTCACTCCCACAGTGCACAATCCCAATGGACCCAAACCTCTTCCCTTTGATTCCAACTTTACACAATCCCAATGGACACAAACCCCTTCCCATTCACTCCCACTGTACACAATCCCAATGGACACAGACCCTTTCCCATTCACTCCCATTGTACACAATCCCAATTGACCCAAACCCCTTCCCATTCAATCCCAATGGACCCAATCCCAATGGACCCAAACATCTTCCCATTCACACCCACGGTACTCAATCCCAATGGACCCAAACCCCTTCCCATTCCTCCCACTGTACACAATCCCAATGGACATAAACCCCTTCCCATTCACTCCGAATGTACACAATCCCAATGGACCCAAACCCCTTCCCATTCACTCCCACTGTACACAATCCCAATGGATCCAAACCCCTTCCCATTCACTCCCACTGTACACAATCCCAATGGATCCAAATCCCTTCCCATTCACTCGCACTGTACACAATCCCAATGGACCCAAACCCCTTCCCATTCACTCACACTGTACACAATCCCAATGGACCCAACACCTTTACTATTCACTCCCATTGTACACAATCCCAATGGACTCAAACCCTTTCCCATTCACTCCCACTGTACACAATCCCAATGGACCCAAACCCCTTCCCCTTCACTCCCACTGTACACAATCCCAATGGACCCAAGCCCTTTCCCAATCGCTCCCACCGTACACAATCCCAATGGACCCAAACCCCTTCCCATTCACTCGCACTGTACACAATCCCAATGGATCCAAACCCCTTCCCATTCACTCCGGTAGTACACAATCCCAATGGATCCAAATCCCTTCCCATTCACTCCGGAAGGAAACAATTCCATATGGATCCAAACCCCTTCCCATTCACTCCGGAAGTACACAATCCCAATGGACCCAACCCCCTTCCCATTCACGCCCATTGTACACAATCCCAATGGACCCAAACCCCTTCCAATTCACTCCCATTGTACACAATCCCAATGGACCCAAACCCATTCCCATTCACTCCCACCGTACACAATCCCAATATACCCAAACCCCTTCCCATTCACTCCCACTGCACACAATCCCAATGGACCCAAGCCCTTTCCCATTCGCTCCCACCGGACATAATCCCAACGGACGCAAAACCCTTCCGATTCACTCCCACTGTACACAATCCCAATGGATCCAAACCCCTTCCCATTCACTCCCATTGTACACAATCTCAATGCACTCAAACCCCTTCCCATTCCCTCCCACCGTACTCAATCCCAATGAACGCAAATCCCTTCCCATTCACTCCCACTGTACACAATCCCAATGGACCCAAGCCCTTTCCCAATCGCTCCCACCGTACACAATCCCAATGGACCTTAAATCTCTTCCCATTTACTCCCAATGTACACAATCCCAATAGACCCAAACCCCTTCCCATTCACTCCCACTGTACACAATCCCAATGGACCCAAACCCCTTCCCATTCACTCCCACTGTACACAGTCCCAATGGACCCAAACCCCTTCCCATTCACTCTGAATGTACACAATCCCAATGGACCCAATCCCCCTCCCATTCACTCCAGACGTACACAATCCCAATGGAACCAAACCCCTTCCCAATCACTCCCACTGTACACAATCCCAATGGACCCAAACCCCTTTCCATTCACTCCCACTGTACACAATCCCAATGGACCCAAAACCCTTCCCAATCACTCCCACTGAACACAATCCCAATGGACCCAAACCCCTTCCCATTCACTCCGGAAGTACACAATCCCAATGGATCCAAACCCCTTCCCATTCACTCCGGAAGTACACAATCCCAATGGACCCAACCCCCTTCCCATTCACGCCCATTGTACACAATCCCAATGGACCCAAACCCGTTCCAATTCACTCCCATTGTACACAATCCCAATGGACCCAAACCCATTCCCATTCACTCCCACCGTACAAAAGCCCAATGGACCCAAACCCCTTCCCATTCACTCCCATTGTACACAATCCCAATGAACGCAAATCCCTTCCCATTCACTCCCACTGAACACAATCCCAATGGACGCAAACCCCTTCCCATTCACTCCCATTGTACACAATCGCAATGGTCCCAAACCCCTTCCCATTCACTCCCACTGGACACAATCCCAATGGACACAACCCCCTTCCCATTCACGCCCATTGTACACAATCCCAATGGACCCAAACTCCTTCCAATTCATTCCCATTGTACACAATCCCAATGGACCCAAACCCATTCCCATTCACTCCCACTGTGCACAACCCCAATGGACCCAAACCCCTACCCATTCACTCCCACTGTACACAATCCCAATGGACCCCAACCCCATTCCATTCACTCCCACTGTGCACAATCCCAATGGACAGAAACCCCTTCCCATTCACTCCCACTGCACACAATCCCAATGGACCCAAACCTCTTCCCATTCACTCCCACTGTACACAATTCCAATGAATCCAAACCCCTTCCCATTCACGCCCATTGTACACAATCACAATCGACCCAAACTCCTTCCAATTCATTCCCATTGTACACAATCCCAATGGACCCAAACCCATTCCCATTCACTCCCACCGGACATAATCCCAATGGACCCAAAACCCTTCCCATTCACTCCCACTGTACACAATCCCAATGGACCCAAACCCCTTCCCATTCACTCCCATTGTACACAATCCCAATGAACGCAAATCCCTTCCCATTCACTCCCACTGATCACAATCCCAATGGACCCAACCCCTTCCCATTCACTCCCATTGTACACAATCCCAATGGACCCAAACCCCTTCCCATTCACTCCCACTGAACACAATCCCAATAGACTCAAATGCCTTCCCATTCACTCCCACTGTACACTATCCCAATGGACCCAAACCCATTCCCATTCACTCCCACTGAACACAATCCCAATAGACTCAAATGCCTTCCCATTCACTCCCACTGTACTCAATCCCAATGAACCCAAACCCATTCCCATTCACTCCCATTGTACACAATCCCAATGAACGCAAATCCCTTCCCATTCACTCCCACTGTACACAATTCCAATGAATCCAAACCCCTTCCCATTCACTCCGGAAGTACACAATCCCAATGGATCCAAACCCCTTCCCATTCACTCCGGTAGTACACAATCCCAATGGACCCAAACCCCTTCCAATTCACTCCCATTGTACACAATCCCAATGGACCCAAACCCATTCCCATTCACTCCCACCGTACACAATCCCAATGGACCCAAACCCCTTCCCATTCACTCCCACTGCACACAATCCCAATGGACCCAGGCCCTTTCCCATTCACTCCCACCGGACATAATCCTAATGGACCCAAAACCCTTCCCATTCACTCCCACTGTGCACAATCCCAATGGACAGAAACCCCTTCCCATTCACTCCCACTGCACACAATCCCAATGGACCCAAACCTTTTCCCATTCACTCCCACTGTACACAATTCCAATGAATCCAAACCCCTTCCCATTCACTCCGGAAGTACACAATCCCAATGGATCCAACCCCCTTCCCATTCACGCCCATTGTACACAATCCCAATGGACCCAAACTCCTTCCAATTCATTCCCATTGTACACAATCCCAATGGACCCAAACCCTATCCATTCACTCCCACCGGACGTAACCAAATGGACCCAAAACCCTTCCGATTCACTCCCACTGTACACAATCCCAATGGACCCAAACCCCTTCCCATTCACTGCCATTGTACACAATCCCAATGAACGCAAATCCCTTCCCATTCACTCCCACTGTACACTATCCCAATGGACCCAAACCCATTCCCATTGACTCGTACTGTACAGAATCCCAATGGAACCAAACCCCTTCCCATTCACTCCCACTGTACACAATCCCAATGGACCCAAATCCCTTCCCATTCACTCCCACTGTACACAATCCCAATGGACCCAAATCCCTTCCCATTCACTCCCATTGTACTCAATCCCAATGGACCCAAACCCCTTCCCTTTTACTTCCACTGTACACAATCCCAATGGTCCCAAACCGCTTCCCATTCACTCCCACTGTACACAATCCCAATGGACCCAACCCCCTTCCCATTCACGCCCATTGTGCACAATCCCAATGGACCCAAAACCCTTCCAATTCACTCCCATTGTACACAATCCCAATGGACCCAAACCCATTCCCATTCACTCCCACCGTACACAATCCCAATGGACCCAAACCCCTTCCCATTCGCTCCCACCTGACACAATCCCAATGGACCCAAACCTCTTCCCTTTGATTCCAACTTTACACAATCCCAATGGACACAAACCCCTTCCCATTCACTCACATTGTACACATTCCCAATGGACACAAACCCCTTCCCATCCACTCCCACCGTACACTATCCCAATGGACCCAAACCCCTTCCCATTCACTCCCACTGTGCACAATCCCAATTAACCCAAACCCCTTCCCATTCAATCCCAATGGACCCAAACCCAATGGACCCAAACATCTTCCCATTCAATCCCATTGTACACAATCCCAGTGGACCAAACCCCTTCCCATTCACTCCCACTGTACACAATCCCAATGCACCCAGACCCCTTCCCATTCACTCCCATTGTACACATTCCCAATTGACCCAAACCCCTTCCCATTCAATCCCAATGGACCCAATCCCAATGGACCCAAACATCTTCGAATTCACTCCCACTGCACACAATCCCAATGGACCAAAACCCCTTCCCATTCACTCCCACTGTACACAATCCCAATGGACCCAAACGCCTTCCCATTCAATCCCACTGTATACAATCCCAATGTACCCAAACCCCTTCCCATTCACTCCCACCATACACAATCCCAATGGAATCAAACCCCTTCCCATTCACTCCCACTGTACACAATCCCAATGGACCCAAACCCCTTCCCATTCACCCCCACTGTACAAAATCCCAATGGGCCCAAACCCCTTCCCATTCACTCCCACTGTACACAATCCCAATGGACCCAAAACCCTTCCCATTCACTCCCACTGTACACAATCCCAATGGACCCAAACCCCTTCCCATTCACTCCCACTGTACACAATCCCAATGGACCCAAAACCCTTCCCATTCACTCTCATTGTACACAATTCCAATGGACCCCAACCCCTTCCCATTCACTCCCACTGTACACACTCCCAATGGATGCAAATCCCTTCCCATTCACTTCCACAGTGCACAATCCCAATGGAGCCAAACCCCTTCCCATTTACTCCCACTGTACACAATTCCAATGGACCCAAACCCGTTCCCATTCACTCCCACTGTACACAATCCCAATGGACCCAAATCCCTTCCCATTCACTCCCACAGTGCACAATCCCAATGGACCCAAACCTCTTCCCTTTGATTCCAACTTTACACAATCCCAATGGACACAAACGCCTTCCCATTCACTCCCATTGTACACAATCTCAGTGGACCAAACCCCTTCCCATTCACTCCCATTGTACACAATCCCAATGGACTCAAACCCCTTCCCATTCACTCCGAACGTACACAATCCCAATGGACCCAAACCCCTTCCTATTCACTCCCACTGTACACAATCCCAATGGACCCAACACCTTTACTATTCACTCCCATTGTACACAATCCCAATGGACTCAAACCCCTTCCCATGCACTCCCACTGTACACAATCCCAATGGACCCAAACCCCTTCCCATTCACTCCCACTGTACACAATCCCAATGGCCCCAAGCCCTTTCCCAATCGCTCCCACCGCACACAATCCCAATGGACCCAAACCCCTTCCCATTCACTCGCACTGTACACAATCCCAATGGACCCAAACCCCTTTCCATTCACTCCAGTAATACACAAACCCAATGGATCCAAATCCCTTCCCATTCACTCCGGAAGTACACAATCCCAATGGATCCAAACCTCTTCCCATTCACTCTGGAAGTACACAATCCCAATGGACCCAACCCCCTTCCCATTCACGCCCATTGTACACAATCCCAATGGACCCAAACCCCTTCCAATTCACTCCCATTGTACACAATCCCAATGGACCCAAACCCCTTCCCATTCACTCCCACTGTACACAATCCCAATGGACCCAAACCCCTTCCCATTCACTCCCACTGTACACAATCCCAATGGACCCAAAACCCTTCCCATTCACTCCCATTGTACACAATTCCAATGGACCCCAACCCCTTCCCATTCACTCCCACTGTACACACTCCCAATGGATGCAAATCCCTTCCCATTCACTTCCACAGTGCACAATCCCAATGGACCCAAACCCCTTCCCATTTACTCCCACTGTACACAATCCCAATGGACCCAAATCCCTTCCCATTCACTCCCACAGTGCATAATCCCAATGGACCCAAACCTCTTCCCTTTGATTCCAACTTTACACAATCCCAATGGACACAAACGCCTTCCCATTCACTCCCATTGTACACAATCTCAGTGGACCAAACCCCTTCCCATTCACTCCCATTGTACACAATCGCAATTGACCCAAACCCCTTCCCATTCAATCCCAATGGACCCAATCCCAATGGACCCAAACATCTTCCCATTCACTCCCACGGTACTCAATCCCAATGGACCCAAACCCCTTCCCATTCACTCCGAACGTACACAATCCCAAAGGACCCAAACCCCTTCCCATTCACTCCCACTGTACATAATCCCAATGGACCCAACACCTTTACTATTCTCTCCCATTGTACACAATCCCAATGGACTCAAACCCCTTCCCATTCACTCCCACTGTACACAATCCCAATGGACCCAAACCCCTTCCCCTTCACTCCCACTGTACACAATCCCAATGGGCCCAAGCCCTATCCCAATCGCTCCCACCGTACACAATCCCAATGGACCCAAACCCCTTCCCATTCACTCGCACTGTACACAATCCCAATGGACCCAAACCCCTTCCCATTCACTCCCACTGTACACAATCCCAATGGATCCAAACCCCTTCCCATTCACTCCGGAAGTACACAATCCCATATGGATCCAAACCCCTTCCCATTCACTCCGGAAGTACACAATCCCAATGGATCCAAACCCCTTCCCATTCACTCTGGAAGTACACAATCCCAATGGACCCAACCCCCTTCCCATTCACGCCCATTGTACACAATCCCAATGGACCCAAACCCCTTCCAATTCACTCCCATTGTACACAATCCCAATGGACCCAAACCCATTCCCATTCACTCCCACCGTACACAATCCCAATATACCCAAACCCCTTCCCATTCACTCCCACTGCACACAATCCCAATAGACCCAAGCCCTTTCCCATTCACTCCCACCGGACATAATCCCAACGGACCCAAAACCCTTCCGATTCACTCCCACTGTACACAATCCCAATGGACCCAAACCCCTTCCCATTCACTCCCATTGTACACAATCCCAATGGACCCAAGCGCTTTCCCATTCACTCCCACCGGACATAATCCCAACGGACCCAAAACCCTTCCGATTCACTCCCACTGTACACAATCCCGATGGACCCAAACCCCTTCCCATTCACTCCCATTGTACACAATCCCAACGGACCCAAAACCCTTCCGATTCACTCCCACTGTACACAATCCCAATGGACACAAACCCCTTCCCATTCACTCCCATTGTACACATTCCCAATGGACACAAACCCCTTCCCATTCTCTGCGAACGTACACAATCACAATGCACCCAAACCCCTTCCCATTCACTCCAACTGTACACAATCCCAATGGACCCAGACCCCTTCACATTCACTCCCACTGAACACAATCCCAAGGGACCAAAACCCCTTCCCATTCACTCCCACAGTGCACAATCCCAATGGACCCAAACCCCTTCCATTTCACTCCCACTGTACACAATCCCAATTAACCCAAACCCCATCCCATTCAATCCCACTGTACACAATCCCAATTAACCCAAACCCCTTCCCATTCAATCCCAATCGACCCAAACCCAATGGACCCAAACCCCTTCCCATTCACTCCCACTGTACACAATCCCTATGCACCCAGACCCCTTCCCATTCACTCCCATTGTACACAATCCCAATTGACCCAAACCCCTTCCCATTCAATCCAAATGGACCCAATCCCAATTGACCCAAACATCTTCGAATTCACTCCCACTGTACACAATCCCAATGGACCCAAACCCCTTCCCATTCACTCCCACTGTACACAATCCCAATGGACCCAAACCCCTTCCCATTCAATCCCACTGTATACAATCCCAATGTACCCAAACCCCTTCCCATTCACTCCCACCATACACAATCCCAATGGAATCAAACCCCTTCCCATTCACTCCCACTGTACACAATCCCAATGGACCCAAACCCCTTCCCATTCACCCCCACTGTACAAAATCCCAATGGACCCAAACCCCTTCCCATTCACTCCCACTGTACACAATCCCAATGGACCCAAACCCCTTCCCATTCACTCCCACTGTACACAATCCCAATGGACCCAAACCCCTTCCCATTCACTCCCACTGTACACACTCCCAGTGGATGCAAATCCCTTCCCATTCACTTCCACAGTGCACAATCCCAATGGACCCAAACCCCTTCCCATTCACTCCCACTGTACACAATCGCAATGGTCCCAAACCCCTTCCCATTCACTCCCACTGGACACAATCCCAATGGACACAACCCCCTTCCCATTCACGCCCATTGTACACAATCCCAATGGACCCAAACTCCTTCCAATTCATTCCCATTGTACACAATCCCAATGGACCCAAACCCATTCCCATTCACTCCCACTGTGCACAACCCCAATGGACCCAAACCCCTACCCATTCACTCCCACTGTACACAATCCCAATGGACCCCAACCCCATTCCATTCACTCCCACTGTGCACAATCCCAATGGACAGAAACCCCTTCCCATTCACTCCCACTGCACACAATCCCAATGGACCCAAACCTCTTCCCATTCACTCCCACTGTACACAATTCCAATGAATCCAAACCCCTTCCCATTCACGCCCATTGTACACAATCACAATCGACCCAAACTCCTTCCAATTCATTCCCATTGTACACAATCCCAATGGACCCAAACCCATTCCCATTCACTCCCACCGGACATAATCCCAATGGACCCAAAACCCTTCCCATTCACTCCCACTGTACACAATCCCAATGGACCCAAACCCCTTCCCATTCACTCCCATTGTACACAATCCCAATGAACGCAAATCCCTTCCCATTCACTCCCACTGATCACAATCCCAATGGACCCAACCCCTTCCCATTCACTCCCATTGTACACAATCCCAATGGACCCAAACCCCTTCCCATTCACTCCCACTGAACACAATCCCAATAGACTCAAATGCCTTCCCATTCACTCCCACTGTACACTATCCCAATGGACCCAAACCCATTCCCATTCACTCCCACTGAACACAATCCCAATAGACTCAAATGCCTTCCCATTCACTCCCACTGTACTCAATCCCAATGAACCCAAACCCATTCCCATTCACTCCCATTGTACACAATCCCAATGAACGCAAATCCCTTCCCATTCACTCCCACTGTACACAATTCCAATGAATCCAAACCCCTTCCCATTCACTCCGGAAGTACACAATCCCAATGGATCCAAACCCCTTCCCATTCACTCCGGTAGTACACAATCCCAATGGACCCAAACCCCTTCCAATTCACTCCCATTGTACACAATCCCAATGGACCCAAACCCATTCCCATTCACTCCCACCGTACACAATCCCAATGGACCCAAACCCCTTCCCATTCACTCCCACTGCACACAATCCCAATGGACCCAGGCCCTTTCCCATTCACTCCCACCGGACATAATCCTAATGGACCCAAAACCCTTCCCATTCACTCCCACTGTGCACAATCCCAATGGACAGAAACCCCTTCCCATTCACTCCCACTGCACACAATCCCAATGGACCCAAACCTTTTCCCATTCACTCCCACTGTACACAATTCCAATGAATCCAAACCCCTTCCCATTCACTCCGGAAGTACACAATCCCAATGGATCCAACCCCCTTCCCATTCACGCCCATTGTACACAATCCCAATGGACCCAAACTCCTTCCAATTCATTCCCATTGTACACAATCCCAATGGACCCAAACCCTATCCATTCACTCCCACCGGACGTAACCAAATGGACCCAAAACCCTTCCGATTCACTCCCACTGTACACAATCCCAATGGACCCAAACCCCTTCCCATTCACTGCCATTGTACACAATCCCAATGAACGCAAATCCCTTCCCATTCACTCCCACTGTACACTATCCCAATGGACCCAAACCCATTCCCATTGACTCGTACTGTACAGAATCCCAATGGAACCAAACCCCTTCCCATTCACTCCCACTGTACACAATCCCAATGGACCCAAATCCCTTCCCATTCACTCCCACTGTACACAATCCCAATGGACCCAAATCCCTTCCCATTCACTCCCATTGTACTCAATCCCAATGGACCCAAACCCCTTCCCTTTTACTTCCACTGTACACAATCCCAATGGTCCCAAACCGCTTCCCATTCACTCCCACTGTACACAATCCCAATGGACCCAACCCCCTTCCCATTCACGCCCATTGTGCACAATCCCAATGGACCCAAAACCCTTCCAATTCACTCCCATTGTACACAATCCCAATGGACCCAAACCCATTCCCATTCACTCCCACCGTACACAATCCCAATGGACCCAAACCCCTTCCCATTCGCTCCCACCTGACACAATCCCAATGGACCCAAACCTCTTCCCTTTGATTCCAACTTTACACAATCCCAATGGACACAAACCCCTTCCCATTCACTCACATTGTACACATTCCCAATGGACACAAACCCCTTCCCATCCACTCCCACCGTACACTATCCCAATGGACCCAAACCCCTTCCCATTCACTCCCACTGTGCACAATCCCAATTAACCCAAACCCCTTCCCATTCAATCCCAATGGACCCAAACCCAATGGACCCAAACATCTTCCCATTCAATCCCATTGTACACAATCCCAGTGGACCAAACCCCTTCCCATTCACTCCCACTGTACACAATCCCAATGCACCCAGACCCCTTCCCATTCACTCCCATTGTACACATTCCCAATTGACCCAAACCCCTTCCCATTCAATCCCAATGGACCCAATCCCAATGGACCCAAACATCTTCGAATTCACTCCCACTGCACACAATCCCAATGGACCAAAACCCCTTCCCATTCACTCCCACTGTACACAATCCCAATGGACCCAAACGCCTTCCCATTCAATCCCACTGTATACAATCCCAATGTACCCAAACCCCTTCCCATTCACTCCCACCATACACAATCCCAATGGAATCAAACCCCTTCCCATTCACTCCCACTGTACACAATCCCAATGGACCCAAACCCCTTCCCATTCACCCCCACTGTACAAAATCCCAATGGGCCCAAACCCCTTCCCATTCACTCCCACTGTACACAATCCCAATGGACCCAAACCCCTTCCCATTCACTCCCACTGTACACAATCCCAATGGACCCAAACCCCTTCCCATTCACTCCCACTGTACACAATCCCAATGGACCCAAAACCCTTCCCATTCACTCTCATTGTACACAATTCCAATGGACCCCAACCCCTTCCCATTCACTCCCACTGTACACACTCCCAATGGATGCAAATCCCTTCCCATTCACTTCCACAGTGCACAATCCCAATGGAGCCAAACCCCTTCCCATTTACTCCCACTGTACACAATTCCAATGGACCCAAACCCGTTCCCATTCACTCCCACTGTACACAATCCCAATGGACCCAAATCCCTTCCCATTCACTCCCACAGTGCACAATCCCAATGGACCCAAACCTCTTCCCTTTGATTCCAACTTTACACAATCCCAATGGACACAAACGCCTTCCCATTCACTCCCATTGTACACAATCTCAGTGGACCAAACCCCTTCCCATTCACTCCCATTGTACACAATCCCAATGGACTCAAACCCCTTCCCATTCACTCCGAACGTACACAATCCCAATGGACCCAAACCCCTTCCTATTCACTCCCACTGTACACAATCCCAATGGACCCAACACCTTTACTATTCACTCCCATTGTACACAATCCCAATGGACTCAAACCCCTTCCCATGCACTCCCACTGTACACAATCCCAATGGACCCAAACCCCTTCCCATTCACTCCCACTGTACACAATCCCAATGGCCCCAAGCCCTTTCCCAATCGCTCCCACCGCACACAATCCCAATGGACCCAAACCCCTTCCCATTCACTCGCACTGTACACAATCCCAATGGACCCAAACCCCTTTCCATTCACTCCAGTAATACACAAACCCAATGGATCCAAATCCCTTCCCATTCACTCCGGAAGTACACAATCCCAATGGATCCAAACCTCTTCCCATTCACTCTGGAAGTACACAATCCCAATGGACCCAACCCCCTTCCCATTCACGCCCATTGTACACAATCCCAATGGACCCAAACCCCTTCCAATTCACTCCCATTGTACACAATCCCAATGGACCCAAACCCCTTCCCATTCACTCCCACTGTACACAATCCCAATGGACCCAAACCCCTTCCCATTCACTCCCACTGTACACAATCCCAATGGACCCAAAACCCTTCCCATTCACTCCCATTGTACACAATTCCAATGGACCCCAACCCCTTCCCATTCACTCCCACTGTACACACTCCCAATGGATGCAAATCCCTTCCCATTCACTTCCACAGTGCACAATCCCAATGGACCCAAACCCCTTCCCATTTACTCCCACTGTACACAATCCCAATGGACCCAAATCCCTTCCCATTCACTCCCACAGTGCATAATCCCAATGGACCCAAACCTCTTCCCTTTGATTCCAACTTTACACAATCCCAATGGACACAAACGCCTTCCCATTCACTCCCATTGTACACAATCTCAGTGGACCAAACCCCTTCCCATTCACTCCCATTGTACACAATCGCAATTGACCCAAACCCCTTCCCATTCAATCCCAATGGACCCAATCCCAATGGACCCAAACATCTTCCCATTCACTCCCACGGTACTCAATCCCAATGGACCCAAACCCCTTCCCATTCACTCCGAACGTACACAATCCCAAAGGACCCAAACCCCTTCCCATTCACTCCCACTGTACATAATCCCAATGGACCCAACACCTTTACTATTCTCTCCCATTGTACACAATCCCAATGGACTCAAACCCCTTCCCATTCACTCCCACTGTACACAATCCCAATGGACCCAAACCCCTTCCCCTTCACTCCCACTGTACACAATCCCAATGGGCCCAAGCCCTATCCCAATCGCTCCCACCGTACACAATCCCAATGGACCCAAACCCCTTCCCATTCACTCGCACTGTACACAATCCCAATGGACCCAAACCCCTTCCCATTCACTCCCACTGTACACAATCCCAATGGATCCAAACCCCTTCCCATTCACTCCGGAAGTACACAATCCCATATGGATCCAAACCCCTTCCCATTCACTCCGGAAGTACACAATCCCAATGGATCCAAACCCCTTCCCATTCACTCTGGAAGTACACAATCCCAATGGACCCAACCCCCTTCCCATTCACGCCCATTGTACACAATCCCAATGGACCCAAACCCCTTCCAATTCACTCCCATTGTACACAATCCCAATGGACCCAAACCCATTCCCATTCACTCCCACCGTACACAATCCCAATATACCCAAACCCCTTCCCATTCACTCCCACTGCACACAATCCCAATAGACCCAAGCCCTTTCCCATTCACTCCCACCGGACATAATCCCAACGGACCCAAAACCCTTCCGATTCACTCCCACTGTACACAATCCCAATGGACCCAAACCCCTTCCCATTCACTCCCATTGTACACAATCCCAATGGACCCAAGCGCTTTCCCATTCACTCCCACCGGACATAATCCCAACGGACCCAAAACCCTTCCGATTCACTCCCACTGTACACAATCCCGATGGACCCAAACCCCTTCCCATTCACTCCCATTGTACACAATCCCAACGGACCCAAAACCCTTCCGATTCACTCCCACTGTACACAATCCCAATGGACACAAACCCCTTCCCATTCACTCCCATTGTACACATTCCCAATGGACACAAACCCCTTCCCATTCTCTGCGAACGTACACAATCACAATGCACCCAAACCCCTTCCCATTCACTCCAACTGTACACAATCCCAATGGACCCAGACCCCTTCACATTCACTCCCACTGAACACAATCCCAAGGGACCAAAACCCCTTCCCATTCACTCCCACAGTGCACAATCCCAATGGACCCAAACCCCTTCCATTTCACTCCCACTGTACACAATCCCAATTAACCCAAACCCCATCCCATTCAATCCCACTGTACACAATCCCAATTAACCCAAACCCCTTCCCATTCAATCCCAATCGACCCAAACCCAATGGACCCAAACCCCTTCCCATTCACTCCCACTGTACACAATCCCTATGCACCCAGACCCCTTCCCATTCACTCCCATTGTACACAATCCCAATTGACCCAAACCCCTTCCCATTCAATCCAAATGGACCCAATCCCAATTGACCCAAACATCTTCGAATTCACTCCCACTGTACACAATCCCAATGGACCCAAACCCCTTCCCATTCACTCCCACTGTACACAATCCCAATGGACCCAAACCCCTTCCCATTCAATCCCACTGTATACAATCCCAATGTACCCAAACCCCTTCCCATTCACTCCCACCATACACAATCCCAATGGAATCAAACCCCTTCCCATTCACTCCCACTGTACACAATCCCAATGGACCCAAACCCCTTCCCATTCACCCCCACTGTACAAAATCCCAATGGACCCAAACCCCTTCCCATTCACTCCCACTGTACACAATCCCAATGGACCCAAACCCCTTCCCATTCACTCCCACTGTACACAATCCCAATGGACCCAAACCCCTTCCCATTCACTCCCACTGTACACACTCCCAGTGGATGCAAATCCCTTCCCATTCACTTCCACAGTGCACAATCCCAATGGACCCAAACCCCTTCCCATTTACTCCCACTGTACACAATTCCAATGGACCCAAACCCCTTCCCATTCACTCCCACTGTACACAATCCCAATGGACCCAAATCCCTTCCCATTCACTCCCACAGTGCACAATCCCAATGGACCCAAACCTCTTCCCTTTGATTCCAACTTTACACAATCCCAATGGACACAAACCCCTTCCCATTCACTCCCACTGTACACAATCCCAATGGACACAGACCCCTTCCCATTCACTCCCATTGTACACAATCCCAATTGACCCAAACCCCTTCCCATTCAATCCCAATGGACCCAATCCCAATGGACCCAAACATCTTCCCATTCACTCCCACGGTACTCAATCCCAATGGACCCAAACCCCTTCCCATTCCACCCACTGTACACAATCCCAATGGACATAAACCCCTTCCCATTCACTCCGAACGTACACAATCCCAATGGACCCAAACCCCTTCCCATTCACTCCCACTGTACACAATCCCAATGGACCCAACACCTTTACTATTCACTCCCATTGCACACAATCCCAATGGACTCAAACCCCTTCCCATTCACTCCCACTGTACACAATCCCAATGGACCCAAACCCCTTCCCCTTCACTCCCACTGTACACAATCCCAATGGACCCAAGCCCTTTCCCAATCGCTCCCACCATACACAATCCCAATGGACCCAAACCCCTTCCCATTCACTCGCACTGTACACAATCCCAATGGACCCAAACCCCTTCCCATTCACTCACACTGTACACAATCCCAATGGATCCAAACCCCTTCCCATTCACGCCGGTAGTACACAATCCCAATGGATCCAAACCCCTTCCCATTCACTCCGGAAGTACACAATCCCAATGGATCCAAACCCCTTCCCATTCACTCTGGAAGTACACAATCCCAATGGACCCAACCCCCTTCCCATTCACGCCCATTGTACACAATCCCAATGGACCCAAACCCCTTCCAATTCACTCCCATTGTACACAATCCCAATGGACCCAAACCCATTCCCATTCACTCCCAACGTACACAATCCCAATATACCCAAACCCATTCCCATTCACTCCCACTGCACACAATCCCAATGGACCCAAGCCCTTTCCCATTCGCTCCCACCGGACATAATCTCAACGGACGCAAAACCCTTCCGATTCACTCCCACTGTACACAATCCCAATGGACCCAAACCCCTTCCCATTCACTCCCATTGTACACAATCTCAATACACTCAAACCCCTTCCCATTCCCTCCCACCGTACTCAATCCCAATGAACGCAAATTCCTTTCCATTCACTCCCACTGGACACAATCCCAATGGACCCAAGCCCTTTCCCAATCGCTCCCACCGTACACAATCCCAATGGACCTTAAATCTCTTCTCATTTACTCCCAATGTACACAATCCCAATAGACCCAAACCCCTTCCCATTCACTCCCACTGTACACAATCCCAATGGACCCAAACCCCTTCCCATTCACTCCCACTGTACACAGTCCCAATGGACCCAAACCCCTTCCCATTCACTCTGAATGTACACAATCCCAATTGACCCAATCCCCCTCCCATTCACTCCAGACGTACACAATCCCAATGGAACCAAACCCCTTCCCAATCACTCCCACTGTACACAATCCCAATGGACCCAAACCCCTTTCCATTCACTCCCACTGTACACAATCCCAATGGACCCAAACCCCTTCCCACTCACTCCCACTGAACACAATCCCAATGGACCCAAACCCCTTCCCATTTACTCCGGAAGTACACAATCCCAATGGACCCAACCCCCTTCCCATTCACGCCCATTGTACACAATCCCAATGGACCCAAACCCGTTCCAATTCACTCCCATTGTACACAATCCCAATGGACCCAAACCCATTCCCATTCACTCCCACCGTACAAAAGCCCAATGGACCCAAACCCCTTCCCATTCACTCCCACTGCACACAATCCCAATGGACACAAGCCGTTTCCCATTCGCTCCAACCGGACATAATCCCAATGGACCCAAAACCCTTCCGATTCACTCCCACTGTGCACAATCCCAATGGACCCAAAACCCTTCCGATTCACTCCCACTGTACACAATCCCAATGGACCCAAACCCCTTCCCATTCACTCCCATTGTACACAATCCCAATGAACGCAAATCCCTTCCCATTCACTCCCACCGTACACAATCCCAATGGACGCAAACCCCTTCCCATTCACTCCCACTGTGCACAATCCCAATGGACAGAAACCCCTTCCCATTCACTCCCACTGCACACAATCCCAATGGACCCAAACCTCTTCCCATTCACTCCAACTGTACACAATTCCAATGAATCCAAACCCCTTCCCATTCACTCCGGAAGTACACAATCCCAATGGATCCAACCCCCTTCCCATTCACGCCCATTGTACACAATCCCAATGGACCCAAACTCCTTCCAATTCATTCCCATTGTACACAATCCCAATGGACCCAAACCCATTCCCATTCACTCCCACCGGACATAATCCCAATGGACCCAAAACCCTTCCCATTGACTCCCACTGTACACAATCCCAATGGACAGAAACCCCTTCCCATTCACTCCCACTGCACACAATCCCAATGGACCCAAACCTCTTCCCATTCACTCCCACTGTACACAATTCCAATGAATCCAAACCCCTTCCCATTCACTCCGGAAGTACACAATCCCAATGGATCCAACCCCCTTCCCATTCACTCCCACTGAACACAATCCCAATAGACTCAAATGCCTTCCCATTCACTCCCACTGTACTCAATCCCAATGGACCCAAACCCATTCCCATTCACTCCCACTGTGCACAATCCCAATGGACCCAAACCCTACCCATTCACTCCCACTGTACACAATCCCAATGGACCCCAACCCCATCCCATTCACTCCCACTGTGCACAATCCCAATGGACAGAAACCCCGTCCCATTCACTCCCACTGCACACAATCCCAATGGACCCAAACAGCTTCCCATTCACTCCCACTGTACACAATTCCAATGAATCCAAACCCCTTCCCATTCACTCCGGAAGTACACAATCCCAATGGATCCAAACCCCTTCCCATTCACTCCGGTAGTACACAATCCCAATGGACCCAAACCCCTTCCAATTCACTCCCATTGTACACAATCCCAATGGACTCAAACCCATTCCCATTCACTCCCACCGTACACAATCCCAATGGACCCAAACCCCTTCCCATTCACTCCCACTGCACACAATCCCAATGGACCCAGGCCCTTTCCCATTCACTCCCACCGGACATAATCCTAATGGACCCAAAACCCTTCCCATTCACTCCCACTGTGCACAATCCCAATGGACAGAAACCCCTTCCCATTCACTCCCACTGCACACAATCCCAATGGACCCAAACCTTTTCCCATTCACTCCCACTGTACACAATTCCAATGAATCCAAACCCCTTCCCATTCACTCCGGAAGTACACAATCCCAATGGATCCAACCCCCTTCCCATTCACCCCCATTGTACACAATCCCAATGGACCCAAACTCCTTCCAATTCATTCCCATTGTACACAATCCCAATGGACCCAAACCCATTCCCATTCACTCGCACCGAACATAACCAAATGGACCCAAAACCCTTCCGATTCACTCCCACTGTACACAATCCCAATGGACCCAAACCCCTTCCTATTCACTGCCATTGTACACAATCCCAATGAACGCAAATCCCTTCCCATTCACTCCCACTGTACACTATCCCAATGGACCCAAACCCATTCCCATTGACTCGTACTGTACAGAATCACAATGGAACCAAACCCCTTCCCATTCACTCCCACTGTACACAATCCCAATGGACCCAAATCCCTTCCCATTCACTCCCACTGTACACAATCCCAATGGATCCAAATCCCTTCCCATTCACTCCCATTGTACTCAATCCCAATGGACCCAAACCCCTTCCCTTTTACTTCCACTATACACAATCCCAATGGTCCCAAACCGCTTCCCATTCACTCCCACTGTACACAATCCCAATGGACCCAACCCCCTTCCCATTCACGCCCATTGTGCACAATCCCAATGGACCCAAACCTGTTCCAATTCACTCCCATTGTACACAATCCCAATGGACCCAAACCCATTCCCATTCACTCCCACCGTACACAATCCCAATGGACCCAAACCCCTTCCCATTCACTCCCACTGCACACAATCCCAATGGACCCAAGCCATTTCCCATTCGCTCCCACCTGACATAATCCCAATGGACCCAATACCCTTCCGATTCACTCCCATTATACACAATTCCAATGGACAGAAACCCCTTCCCATTCACTCCCACTGTACACAATCCCAATGGACACAAACCCCTTCCCATTCACTCCCACTGTACACAATCCCAATGGATGCAAACCCCTTCCCATTCACTCCAGAAGTACACAATCCCAATGGACCCAAACCCCTTCCCATTCACTCCCACTGAACACAATCCCAATGGACCCAAACCCCTTCCCATTCACTCCCACTGTACACAATCCCAATGGATACAAACCCCTTCCCATTCACTCCCACTTTGCACAATCCCAATGGAGCCAAACCTCTTCCCATCACTCCCACTGTACAGAATCCCGATGGAGCCAAACCCCTTCCCATTTACTCCCAATGTACACAGTCCCAATGGAATGAACCCCCTTCCCATTCACTCCCACTGTGTACAATCCCAATGGACCCAAACCCCTTCCTATTCACTCCCACTGTTAACAATCCCAATGGACCCAAACCCCTTCCCATTCACTCCCACTGTACACAATCCCAATGGACCCAAACCCCTTCCCATTCACTCCCACTGTACACAATCCCAATGGACCCAAACCCCTTCCCATTCACTCCCACTGTACACAATCCCAATGGACCCAAACCCTTTCCCATTCACTCCCACTGTACACAATCCCAATGGACCCAAACCCGTTCCCATTCCCGCGCGCCGGGGATACACTGGGACCGGGAGGCCAGCTTTGGCCGGTGTGTGGGGAACTGCCCGGGGTATGCGGGGGGGGGGGAAATTTCTCACTCGCCGATCTCTCATTGCGTCCTTTTCTCACTCTGCAGATGATGATAATGCTCGGAGGCATCTGTGCAATTGTCGTCATCGTTATTGTCAGTGAGTATTGTCAGGGGGCGGGGCCAGCGGAGGGGAGGGGCTGGGGGAGGTGTCGTGTGGAGGGCCCGGGCAAGGGGAGGGGCCAGTGGAGGGGAGGGTTCGGATGGCGGGCCCGGGGGAGGGGAGGGGCCATGGGGAGGAAGGGGGAGAGGCCAGAGTGCAGGTGTGTGGGTGGGGCCAGGATGGAGGTAGGAGGAGTCAAATTGGAGGGCATGGGAGGGGCCAGGGTGTAAACATAGAAACATAGAAAATAGGTGCAGGAGTGGGCCATTCGGCCCTTCGAGCCTGCACCACCATTCAATAAGATCATGGCTGATCATTCACCTCAGTACCCCTTTCCTGCTTTCTCTCCATACCCCTTGATCCCTTTAGCCGTAAGGACCACATCTAACTCCCTCTGGAATATATCCAATGAACTGGTCTCAACAACTCTCTGCGGCAGGGAATTCCACAGGTTAACAACTCTCTGAGTGAAGAAGTTTCTCCTCATCTCGGTCCTAAATGGCCTACCCCTTATCCTTAGACTGTGTCCCTGGTTCTGGACTTCCCCAACATCGGGAACATTCTTCCTGCATCTAACCTGTCCAGTCCCGTCAGAATTTTATATGTTTCTATGAGATCCCCTCTCATCCTTCTAAACTCCAGTGAATAAAGGTCCAGTTGATCCAGTCTCTCCTCATATGTCAGTCCTGCCATCCCGGGAATCAGTCTGGTGAACCTTCGCTGCACTCTCTCAATAGCAAGAATGTCCTTCCTCAGGTTAGGAGACCAAAACTGAACACAATATTCCAGGTGTGGTCTCACCAAGGCCCTGTACAACTGCAGTAAGATCTCCCTGCTCCTATACTCAAATCCTCTCGCTATGAAGGCCAACATACCATTTGCCTTCTTCACCACCTGCTGTACCTGCATGGCCAACCTTCAATGACTGATGTACCATGACCCCCAGGTCTCGTTGCACCTCCCCTTTTCCTAATCTCACCATTCAGATAATATTCTGCCTTCGTGTTTTTGCCCCCAAAGTGGATAACCTCACATTTATCCACATTATACTGCATCTGCCATGCATTTGCCCACTCACCTAACCTGTCCAAGTCACCCTGCAGCCTCTTAGCATCCTCCTCACAGCTCACACTGCCACCCAGCTTAGTGTCATCTGCAAACTTGGAGATATTACACTTAATTCCTTCATCTAAATCATTAATATATATTGTAAAGAGCTGGGGTCCCAGCACTGAACCCTGCGGCACCCCACTAGTCACTGCCTGCCATTCTGAAAAGGACCCATTTATCCCGACTCTCTGCTTCCTGTCTGCCAACCAGTTCTCTATCCACATCAGTACATTACCCCCAATACCATGTGCTTTGATTTTGCACACCAATCTCTTGTGTGGGACCTTGCCTTTTGAAAGTCCAAATACACCACATCCACTGGTTCTCCCTTGTCCACTCTACTAGTTACATCCTCAAAAAATTCTAATAGATTTGTCAAGCATGATTTCCATTTCATAAACCCATGCTGACTTGTCCCGATCCTGTCACTGCTTTCCAAATGCGTTGCTATTTCATCTTTACTAATTGATTCCAACATTTTCCCCACTACTGATGTCAGGCTAACCGGTCTATAATTACCCGTTTTCTCTCTCCCTCCTTTCTTAAAAAGTGGTGTTACATTAGCTACCCTCCAGTCCATAGGAACTAATCCAGAGTCGATAGACTGTTGGAAAATGATCACCAATGCATCCACTATTTCTAGGGCCACTTCCTTAAGTACTCTGGGATGTAGACTATCAGCCCCTGGGGATTTATCAGCCTTCAATCCCATCAATTTCCCGAACACAATTTCCTGACTAAAAAGGATTTCCTTCAGTTCCTCCTTCTCACTAGACCCTCGGTCCCCTAGTATTTCTGGAAGGTTATTTGTGTCTTCCGTCATGAAGACAGAACCAAAGTATTTGTTCAACTGGTCTGCCATTTCTTTGTTCCCCATTATAAATACACCTGAATCTGACTGCAAGGGACCTACATTAGTCTTCACTAATCTTTTTCTCTTCACATATCTATAGAAGCTTTTGCAGTCAGTTTTTATGTTCCCTGCAAGCTTCTTCTCGTACTCTATTTCCCCCTCTTAATTAAACCCTTTGTCCTCCTCTGCTGAATTCTAAATTTCTCCCAGTCCTCAGGTTTGCTGCTTTTTCTGGCCAATTTATATGCCTCTTCCTTGGATTTAACACTATACTTAATTTCCCTTGTTAGCCATGGTTGAGCCACCTTCCCCGTTTTATTTTTACTCCAGACAGGGATGTACAATTGCTGAAGTTCATCCATGTGATCTTTAAATGTCTGCCATTGCCATCATCAACCCTTTAAGTATTATTCGCCAGTCTATCCGAGTCAATTCACGCCTCATACCATCGAAGTTACCTTTCTTTAAGTTCAGGACCCTAGTCTCTGAATTATCTGTGTCACTCTCCACCTTAATAAAGAATTCTACCATATTATGGTCACTCTTCCCCAAGGGGCCTCGTACAACAAGATTGTTAATGAGTCCTTTCTCATTACACAACACCCAGTCTAGGATGGCCAGCTCTCTAGTTGGTTCCTTGACATATTGGTCTAGAAAACCATCCCCAATACACTCCAGGAAATCCTCCTCCACCGCATTGCTACCAGTTTGGTCAGCCCAATCTATATTTAGATTGAAGTCGCCCATGATAACTGCTGTACCTTTATTGCACGCGTCCCTAATTTCCTGTTTAATGCCATCCCCAACCTTACTACTACTGTTTGGTGGTCTTTACACAACTCCCACTGGCGTTTTCTGCCCTTTGGTATTCCACAGCTCCACCCATACCGATTCCACATCATCCCAGGCTAATGTCCTTCCTTACTATTGCATTAATTTCCTCTTTAACCAGCAACGCCACCCCACCTCCTTTTCCTTTCGGTCTATCCTTCCTAAATGTTGAATACCCCTGGATGTTGAGTTCCCAGCCTTGGTCACCCTGGAGCCATGTCTCCGTAATCCCAATTATATCATATTCGTTAATAGCTGCCTGCACAGTTAATTCATCCACCTTATTCCGAATACTCCTCGCATTGAGGCACAGAGCCTTCAGGCTTGTCTTTCTAACACTTTGCATCTTTAGAATTTTGCTGTAATGTGGCCCTTTTTGCTTTTTGCCTTGGGTTTCTCTGCCCTCCACTTTTACTTTTCTCCTTTCTGTCTTTTGCTTCTGCCCCCATTCTACTTCCCTCTGTCTCCCTGCATAGGTTCCCATCCCCCTGCCATATTAGTTTAACCCCTCCCCAACAGCACTAGCAAACACTCCCCCTCAGACATTGGTTACGGTCCTGCCCAGGTGCAGACCGTCCGGTTTGTACTGGTCCCACCTCCCCCAGAACCGGTTCCAATGTCCCAGGAATTTGAATCCCTCCCTGCTGCACCACTGCTCAAGCCACGTATTCATCTGAGCTATCCTGCGATTCCTACTCTGACTAGCACGTGGCACTGGTAGCAATCCCGAGATTACTACCTTTGAGATCCTGCTTTTTAATTTAACTCCTAGCTCCCTAAATTCAGCTTGTGGGACCTCGTCCCATTGTTTTCCCGGTTTGGAGGGTGGGGGAGGGCCGGTTTGGAGGGTGAGTGAGGGGCCGGTTTGGAGGGAGGGGGAGGGGCCGGTTTGGAGGGCGGGGGGAGGGGCCGGTTTGGAGGGCGGGGGAGGGGCCTGTTTGGAGGGCGGGGGAGGGGCCTGTTTGGAGGGCGGGGTAGGGGCCGGCTTGGAGGGTGAGGGGAGGGGCCGGTTTGGAGGGTGGGGGGAGGGGCCGGTTTGGAGGGAGGGCGGGGGAGGGACCTGTTTGAAGGGCAGGGGAGGGGCCGGTTTGGAGGGTGGGGGGAGGGGCCGGTTTGGAGGGTGGGGGGAGGGGCCTGTTTGGTGGGCGGGGGAGGGGCCGGTTTGGAGGGTGGGGGGAGGGGCCGGTTTGGAGGGTGGGGGGAGGGGCCTGTTTGGAGGGCGGGGGAGGGGCTGGTTTGGAGGGCAGGGGACGGGCCAGTTTGGAGGGTGGGGGGAGGGGCCTATTTGGAGGGTGGGGGGAGGGGCCGGTTTGGAGGGTGGGGGGAGGGGCCGGTTTGGAGGGTGGGGGGAGGGGCCTGTTTGGAGGGTGGGGGGAGGGGCCGGTTTGGAGGGTGGGGGGACGGGCCGGTTTGGAGGGTGGGGGAGAGACCAGGGTGGAGCCATTGAGAGCGGGCAGTTTGACTCTCGTCCCCTCTAAACCTCCCCCCAATTACTTTCCGTGAATGCCCCCTGGGTGTTGACCCCCTCTGCCGAGGGACACCAGGTCCGTCCCCTCCACTCTATCCGGGCCCCTCATCATTTTCTACACCTCAATCAGGTCTCCCCTCAGCCTCCTCTAGTTCCAGAGAGAACAACCCCGGCCGATCCAATCTCCCCTCAACGCGGTGAGGAAGGATCGAGTCGATCGGGCCCTGCTGCACTCTGCGGCGATTCGAGGAACAAGACACGGTCTTCCCCAGCTGTTGAAAATTGCCAGCGGGCTTGGCAGGGTTCGATGCAGAGAGTGTGTTTCCCCCCACCCCCCCGGGGCTGGGGCAGTCTAGAACCAGGGGTCGGGCAGTCTCAGGGCCAGGGGTCGGGCAGTCTCAGGGTCAGGGGTCGGGCAGTCTAGAACCAGGGGTCGGGCAGTCTCAGGGCCAGGGGTCGGGCAGTCTCAGGGTCAGGGGTCGGGCAGTGTCAGGGCCAGGGGTCGGGCAGTCTCAGGGCTAGGGGTCGGGCAGTCTAGAACCAGGGGTCGGGCAGTCTCAGGGTCAGGGGTTGGGCAGTCTCAGGGTCAGGGGTCGGGCAGTGTCAGGGTCAGGGGTTGGGCAGTCTCAGGGTCAGGGGTTGGGCAGTCTCAGGGTCAGGGGTCGGGCAGTCTCAGGGCCAGGGATCGGGCAGTCTCAGGGTCAGGGGTCAGGCAGTGTCAGGGCCAGGGGTCGGGCAGTGTCAGGGCCAGGGGTCGGGCAGTCTCAGGGCCAGGGGTCGGGCAGTCTAGAACCAGGGGTCGGGCAGTCTCAGGGTCAGGGGTCGGGCAGTGTCAGGGTCAGGGGTCGGGCAGTCTAGAACCAGGGGTCGGGCAGTCTCAGGGTCAGGGGTCGGGCAGTCTCAGGGTCAGGGGTCGGGCAGTGTCAGGGCCAGGGGTCGGGCAGTCTCAGGGTCAGGGGTCGGGCAGTCTAGAACCAGGGGTCGGCCAGTCTCAGGGTCAGGGGTCGGGCAGTCTCAGGGCCAGGGGTCGGGCAGTCTCAGGGTCAGGGGTCGGGCAGTCTAGAACCAGGGGTCGGGCAGTCTCAGGGTCAGGGGTCGGGCAGTGTCAGGGTCAGGGGTCGGGCAGTCTAGAACCAGGGGTCGGGCAGTCTCAGGGCCAGGGGTCGGGCAGTCTCAGGGTCAGGGGTCGGGCAGTCTAGAACCAGGGGTCGGGCAGTCTCAGGGTCAGGGGTCGGGCAGTCTCAGGGCCAGGGGTCGGGCAGTCTCGGTCAGGGGTCGGGCAGTCTAGAACCAGGGGTCGGGCAGTCTCAGGGTCAGGGGTCGGGCAGTCTCAGGGTCAGGGGTCGGGCAGTGTCAGGGCCAGGGGTCGGGCAGTCTCAGGGTCAGGGGTCGGGCAGTGTCAGGGCCAGGGGTCGGGCAGTCTAGAACCAGGGGTCGGGCAGTCTCAGGGCCAGGGGTTGGGCAGTGTCAGGGCCAGGGGTCGGGCAGTCTCAGGGTCAGGGGTCGGGCAGTCTCAGGGTCAGGGGTCGGGCAGTGTCAGGGCCAGGGGTCGGGCAGTCTCAGGGTCAGGGGTCGGGCAGTGTCAGGGTCAGGGGTCGGGCAGTGTCAGGGCCAGGGGTCGGGCAGTCTCAGGGTCAGGGGTCGGGCAGTCTCAGGGCCAGGGGTCGGGCAGTCTCAGGGTCAGGGGTCGGGCAGTCTCAGGGCCAGGGGTCGGGCAGTCTCAGGGTCAGGGGTCGGGCAGTCTAGAACCAGGGGTCGGGCAGTCTCAGGGTCAGGGGTCGGGCAGTCTCAGGGTCAGGGGTCGGGCAGTGTCAGGGCCAGGGGTCGGGCAGTCTCAGGGTCAGGGGTCGGGCAGTCTAGAACCAGGGGTCGGGCAGTCTCAGGGTCAGGGGTCGGGCAGTCTCAGGGCCAGGGGTCGGGCAGTCTCAGGGTCAGGGGTCGGGCAGTCTAGAACCAGGGGTCGGGCAGTCTCAGGGTCAGGGGTCGGGCAGTGTCAGGGTCAGGGGTCGGGCAGTCTAGAACCAGGGGTCGGGCAGTCTCAGGGCCAGGGGTCGGGCAGTCTCAGGGTCAGGGGTCGGGCAGTCTAGAACCAGGGGTCGGGCAGTCTCAGGGTCAGGGGTCGGGCAGTCTCAGGGCCAGGGGTCGGGCAGTCTCAGGGTCAGGGGTCGGGCAGTCTAGAACCAGGGGTCGGGCAGTCTAGAACCAGGGGTCGGGCAGTCTCAGGGTCAGGGGTCGGGCAGTCTCAGGGTCAGGGGTCGGGCAGTCTAGAACCAGGGGTCGGGCAGTCTCAGGGTCAGGGGTCGTGGCAGTGTCAGGGTCAGGGGTCGGCCATGCCGGACGGAGATGAGGACCAATTTCTTCTGGTGAATCCGTGTGGGATTCTCTGGCCCCAGGGAGCTGTGGAGGCTGGGTCATTGAACACACTCAAGGGCGGAGAGAGAGAGAGACGGGCTTTTGAGCGAGAAGGGAGTGAAGGGGGTCCGGGCAGCGGACAGGGAAGTCCACGATCGGCGGGATCGGCCGTGATCTTATCAAATGGCGGAGCAGGCTGGAGGAACCGAATGGCCAACTCCTGCTCCTGTCTCTGGTATGACTCTGGTGGGGCGTCGGTCAGTGTGGCTCCGTGACTCTCTCGGCTAACTCTGTTCTCTCTTTTGCTTTCCGACAGTCTACTTCTTCACTTGAGCACGCCGGGAAACGGGAACACATCTCCGTCGGACTCTGAAATTGCTCCTTTGATCAAACTGCATTGTGTTGTCTTCAGTTTTGATTGGGAGATGTGCACCCTGTTTATTTATTGATTTATTTATATATCTATATGAACGTACGTGTGTATATTTGGTTCATTTTATGCCACTTTAAGCCGTTTAGTCGAGTCCCCTCTCTCCCACGCCTCTCTCGTTCTCTCTCTCTCTCTCTCTCTGCAGTCCATTCTATCCGCTATCCCCCAACGTTAAGTCTGAAGGAGAGTAAACTCGGGAGTCCCGTGACCCACCAGCCCATCCTAACCCCCCCCCTCCCATATACTCCCCTCCCCAACCCTCCCGTCTACCCCCCTCCCAAACCCTCCTATCTAACCCCCTCCCCAACCCTCCTGTCTGCCCCCCTCCCCAGCCCTCCTGTCTGCCCCCCTCCCCAGCCCTCCTGTCTGCCCCCCTCCCCAGCCCTCCTATCTACCCCCCTCCCCAACCCTCCCATCTACCCCCCTCCCCAGCCCTCCCATCTACCCCCATCCCCAACCCTCCTATCTACCCCCCTCCCCAGCCTTCCCATCTACCCCCCTCCCAAGCCCTCCCATCTACCCCCCTCCCCAGCCCTCCTATCTACCTCCCTTCCCCACCCTCCCATCTACCCCCCTTCCCCACCCTCCCATCTACCCCCTCCCCAGCCTTCCTATCTACCCCCCTCCCCAACCCTCCCATCTACCCCCTCCCCAGCCCTCCTATCTACCCCCTCCCCAGCCCTCCCATCTACCCCCCTCCCCAGCCCTCCTATCTACCCCCTTCCCCACCCTCACATCTACCCCCTCCCCAGCCCTCCTATCTACCCCCTCCCCAGCCCTCCTATCTACCCCCTCCCCAGCCCTCCTATCTACCCCCCTCCCCAGCCCTCCCATCTACCCCCCTCCCCAGCCCTCCTATCTACCCCCTTCCCCAGCCCTCCCATCTACCCCCCTCCCCAGCCCTCCTATCTACCCCCCCTCCCCAACCCTCCTATCTAACCCCCTCCCCAACCCTCCTATCTACCCCCCTCCCCAGCCCTCCCATCTACCCCCCTCCCCAACCCTCCCATCTACCCCCCTCCCCCAACCCTCCCATCTACCCCCCCTCCCCAACCCTCCTATCTAACCCCCTCCCCAACCCTCCTATCTACCCCCCTCCCCAGCCCTCCTATCTACCCCCCTCCCCAGCCCTCCTATCTACCCCCCTCCCCAGCCCTCCTATCTACCCCCCTCCCCAGCCCTCCTATCTACACCCCTCCCCAGCCCTCCTATCTACCCCCCTCCCCAGCCCTCCTATCTACCCCCCTCCCCAGCCCTCCTATCTACACCCCTCCCCAGCCCTCCCATCTACCCCCCCTCCCCAGCCCTCCCAACTACCCCCCTCCCCAGCCCTCCTGTCTGCCCCCCTCCCCAGCCCTCCTGTCTGCCCCCCTCCCCAGCCCTCCCATCTACCCCCCTCCCCAGCCCTCCCAACTACCCCCGTCCCAAGCCCTCCTATCTACCCCCCACCCACCCTCACATCTACCCCCCCTCCCCTCCCATCCTCTCCCCCTCCCCTCCCATCCTCTCCCCCTCCTCTCCCCCTCCTCTCCCCTTCGCCCCCACCCCTCCCCTTTTCCCCCTCCCTCCCTTCTCCCCCCTCTCCTCCCTGCTCCCCCCTCCTCTCCCTTCTTCCTTCTCCCCCCTCCCCTCCCCTTCTCCCCCCTCCCCTCCTCTTCTCCCCCTCCCCTCCCCTCCTGGCCGTCCCCTCCCTTCTCCCCGCCTCCCCATCCCACGCCCCCCTCTCCACCCTCTCTCCCCACCTCCCCCCCTCCCCCCTCCCCCCTCCCCCCCATCCCTCTCTCGCCCCCCCTCCCCCTCCCCCTCCCCCTCTCCCTCCCCCTCTCCCTCCCCCTCTCCATCCCCGGTGCCCTCTCCACCCTCCCCTCCTCCTCTCCTTCACTCCTCCCCTCCCCCCTCTCCTCCCCTCCCCCCCTCTTCCTCTCCTCCCCTCCCCCCTCCTCCCCTCCTCTGCTCCTCCCCTCCCCCCTCCTCACCTCCACTCCTCCCCCCTCCTCACCTCCACTCCTCCCCTTCCCCCTCCTCCTCTCCCTCTATCCTTCCCTCCACTCCTCCCCCTCTATCCTTCCCTCCACTCCTCCCCTCACCCCCCTCATTCCCGCTCCCCCCCCCCCTCTACAAACCCTTAATTTTTTTTGTAACCCACAGACTTTCCGGAAGGAGGCCATTCGGCCCATCGTGTCCGCGCCGGCCGACCAAGAGCCACCCCGGCCTAATCCCACTTTCCCGCTCTGGATCCGTAGCCCTGTAGGTTACGGCACTTCAAGGTGCACTGCCCAATGTGGGGAGGGTTTCTGCCTCTACCGCCCTTTCAGGCCGTGAGTTCCAGACCCTGCCCCAG